>NC_083647.1:20953216-21070716 GCF_963576545.1 Limanda limanda | reverse complement strand
TACCTCCATACAAAAACATGAATATTTACAACCTATATCGAGTTTCTGACTGATTGCACGGCATAAGGAAAACTGCGGTGAGGGTCCGTTTAGTGCAATCACGCTGTGCACAGCAATCATATGAAATATTATTATGACTGCTGTTTGGACATTTCTGTGTTTGCACATCTCCACAGGAAGCTGAGAGGTCACAGAGAGCTACACAACTGCAGCCCTGAGAGATTCAACGCATTGTTTCCGAGCACTACTCCAATGTTTTATTATAGAGGGTCTTTGCAGTGCATTGCAAAAAACATAGAACAGGGTATTTATCCAACTTATTTAATAAAATAAGATCAATCTTTGTTACCCATGCATCATGGGAAAGGTTAGTATGTTAGAGATCCAGTCTTTCTTCCTGTCAGAGCTCCTCAATGAGCCGACTCCTCCGACACTCAGGAGAAGTGGGTCATGTGATGGAGGAGGGTACACATTATTATCCCATTGCCTAAAGCAGTGTATACAGGCAGCTGTGGTAAGAGTCCACTTAGTTCCGTACACATCCCAGATAACTGGGGTCGGCGTGATGAATAGAAGTGGGTCAGAGGTTAGTGAGGAAGACGAGCAGTGCATAGACACATTGTGGAGGGGAAGTGCGGTGAAGGAATATGCAGTTTTTTTCCTTCCCGTATTCCTCCTTCTGGCACCGAGTCAGGGATCATGTGCAGGTAACATATGGAGAAACATAAGTTGGCATCTCCGCCCGTCTCCTTTCAAAAGCCTCTGCTAGTTATGATATATTACAACCATATGGCTGCTTCCTTTCCCTACATAATACAAGCTCTCTTTAGGGTTTGTGGTTTTGTGCCAATGTTGCCAACGGGAAGCGGGACTCGTGTTTACAATCTGGAAGTCGCTGGAGTGAGACGCTCTCTCCTACAGGATGAGACCTGTGATATTCTATATTTTCGTCATTGCCAGCAAATGCCATTAAAAGATAAAAAACAGAAAAAGCCGACTGTGTATAAGGATTGAACTTTTCAACTCGTCTACCCTGTCTGTGAACCCCAGCCTCAGGCCCGCTGGCTTCCTCTGAGAACATAAATGTCTAAAAATGGGTCATGAACACCTACTCGCATTTTTTAAAAGAGTCTAAATCCTCCTCTAAAACAGCTTGATACTGTTTTTCTTCCCTCTTTTGCAGAAATTAGTCAAACAGGACTGCGGTGCATTAGTTAGGGAGTGTTTCTACCGATGCATTGGTGCATATTTGATGCTCTTGCGAGTATTTCTCCACAGCAGGATGGTGAATTTGAGCTCAACTCACAGCGTCCGTGTTTGTGGTTATGAAGAAACATTTCAGTCGATGTCACAGTGTTGCTCACTGAGAGTTTGGAACAAAAAATGGATCTTTGTGACACAGACGACTAATCCCCACAAGGCTTCGGATGAAATACTTAAAACTAGACATCATAAGACGTATTCATAAAACAGTCTTAGCTTAATATGCTAAATAATGTAAAGTTTACAGCCACAATATGAATCGGCATCTTTAAAGTATTTAATACCTCAGATGTTTTAGTTACAGCGCTCCTCAAATGTCTCCAACAACCCACAGTGATTTAGATATTCACGTTTCACTTTGAATATTCGTCACTAAACGCTTTAAAATATGTTTTAAATTCACAAGTGTGTTAAGTTAGTGTCGATTACTCTGCGAGCATGTGCATGCGTCTGCGTCTGCAGCGATCACTTCCTCTGGCATTTGTCGTTATCGTCACCCTTCGCCATATGGCCACGATCAATTTGATTTCAAATGTACCACATCGAAACGCGTTTAAAATTCAGCTGCTGCACGTTATCAAATCTTGTTTCTCCGAGCTCGGTAAATTTGAGGGCGCAGGAAGATGGCTGCAATCAAATGAGCATAAACAAAGCCAGTTGTCGGGCAATCTCGTCGTCTCAGATGGCGTGCGCGCACACACAGACGCCTTTTTAAACAAATTCATCATTTTCCTCCTCACCTTGGCAGTAATTGATTGCCTCGAATGAAGACATTTTGGTCTAAGCACTTTTGGTTAGTGGGATATTTAGCTTTGGGACAAATTATCCCAATAACGCCAGTCCTATCTATCTCCCAGAGGGCAATTCAGGAAGTGAGTTAGATGTAATGAGTGCCTTCATGCTTCGGTGCCCTATCAGAGCGAGTTTCGCAGGTTCTAAAGGGATCCTTGAGCAGATAATTTAGATGCATTGATCCACTGGGGAGCTCCTCTCGGCTCGCTCTGCTCCCAATCAACTCTGATTAACAACTAAAGGGGAAGAGGCAGAGAGGGAGAGAGAGAGGAGCAGAGGGAGAGATGCACTGAATGAGAATAAAAGGAGTGATAGGAAAGAACAGAGGGAGTGAGACAGAGAGAGGAATGGTAAGGGAAAAGTGGAAATACGTGCAGACTGAGGACAAAAGTAAGCGAGAGGCAGAGAGCGGAGGAGGGGGAATGAGACTGCATGAAATTAGGGATCGAAAAAGTCAGAAATAAGCAAAAATGCAGAGGAAAGAAAGAGGAGGAGGAGGAGGAGGAGGAGGAGGAGGAGGAGGAGGAGGAGGAAGAGCAGATGGAAGAGGAGTTTTCCGCTTTCTTTTTAATTTCTACGATTGTGGGTTTCCATCCGAGACAAATGTGCTTTGCCTATTGATTGTGCACTGATACATTTATGGATGACTACCGTCTGAGCGTTAGCACTTTGGGCATTCACTGTGTGTGTGTGTGTGTTTGTGTGCTTGGACGGAAATGTGTGTGTGTGTGTGTGTGTGTGTGTGTGTGTGTCTCGATGAGTGAGGATGCTCAATCTGAGAAAGGTCTAATGTGCCAGGATACATTAAGTTGTATTAAACTACTCAGCTCCTTGCTCCTGTGACACCGTCTGCATTCCTAATTCACCAAACTGCGGGTGCAGGTGTGCGCCACCGCACTCTCGGCCGTTAAACAGAACATGTTGGAGTGTGTGTGTTTGTGTGTGTGTGTGTGTGTGTGTGTGTGTGTAGTCATACGTGGATGAGTGTGTGTGTCCCTGCATCGCTGCCTCTAAGGCTGTGTGTCATCTGGAATTAAACACACACACTGCACTGGCCAAAAAAGACATGAGAATGCACTCTCACTTACGTCATGTATCTTCCTCACAGAACTTGTGTGTGGGTTAGCGTGTGTGTGTATGTGTGTGTGTGTGTGTGTGTGTGTGTGTGTGTGTGTGTGTGTGTGTGTGTGTGTGTGTGTGTGTGGGTGTGTGTGTGTGTGTGTGTGTGTGTGTGTGTGTGTGTGTGTGTGTGTGTGTGTGTGTGTGTGTGTGAGGTGTGTGGATGTCACTGCCGCAGGTATTGGTGTGTATTTCTTTCTAACGCAGCTCCATCTCTGAGCAACTGTGTTTATATAATATTTATTTATTTAACTAATTTCCAACAGCAATTACATCATGAAAGAAAGTTGAGTATGAATAAATGATGTTTTATATCAACACAGTGAGGTTATGTCATTAATTTTCCTAGTTTGTAAACTCCAATTATGTTGTGACTAAACCTGTCAGTAAAATGGTCTCAGACTATTTATTATTTATACTTTAATTAAGCTATTTTACTTCTATGAAACTTTTTAGGCACTCACAACATCTGGTTAACATTAAATAAAGTATATACAGTCTGGTTTAATCCAGAAAAAGTTTTCAGACACAACATGTTTATTTATATATAACTATTACTAAGTGCTTTTGTTGCCTGGACCTAACGACCGGTGGGACCACGGATGCATCTGGTGTGACGGTCACGAACTTTGTACCATTCGCCCAAACCTCGTCCAAACTCTATTAACTTAAGAGTAATTCAACATATTAACTTCTCAACCTGGTGCAGTCAAACAGTACAAGGATATTTTTGGGTTCCAACTGCGGTCTTTAAAGTCCTTGCACCCAAATACCTCACAGATTTACTGACCTGGTGATGCTGCTGCGAGGTCTCCCCTTGTTACTCAGGGTGAGCGGGCCTATGCTATCCATTAATACTGATTCTGAAGCTTCTTTTAAATCCCTTCTTTAACAGATAATTGACACAGGCTCTTGTTTGCATGGACTAATCCTATTTATTTATAAATATAATGCTTTCTTCCTCATTGTTCTGTTTTCTCGGCTCATGTTCTATTGTCTTGTCCTGCTTGTTTCTTCTTTGTAAAGCACTTTGCTAAGAAAAGTGCTAAATAAATAAACTTATTTATGATTACTGGGTGTGTCAGTGCACTGTGACATTAGCGGTGGGTGTGGTCAGAGGTGAAAACTAGTGAAACACGGCTTTTTTGTCTGGACTCATGTTGCAAGACAATAAAACAGAAAATGTCATTGTATGAAAAGTTTGTTAGAACCCGACACCTTCAGCCTTCAGGATGCTAGATCAGAGATATTTGGTTCCTGCAGCCGAAGGCACTGTTTAAAACTGATGATAGGCAGGAAGCAGACAGAGGAGAGCGAGAAGCTGTCCTAAATACATAGTGGTGCCCAGTGCAGGACTCATATTCACTGTCTTCTACCCTTTAAGTGTCATTTTCTTGATAATGTCAAAATTTACGACAGCGTATGAATAATTTTCCCTGCTTTTAATTTAAGATGTGTGTGTGGAATTCTCTTATTCTCGAAGCATCGGTTCAACCTTTCAAAAAAACACACTGGAGGAATCTGCCTCCATCCCAAATACAGTCAAGGTGAACGGAATTTCATTAGTGTCACACGCTGTCAAATGTTGTCGTAGGGACAATTTCTTATGAAGGGAGTTGCTCCGACGAAATCTCTGCACAGTGAAGTCGGTGGATTATCCAGTAGGAGTTCTGTGAAAGTCACATCGTTGTTATTTCAATGTGGAGATCACCAACTGCAATGTAATCGGGAGGCATCTTCAATTTTATACAGATGCAGCAGAAAAATACCAAAAATATCGACTTGATAAATAAACTTATTCAAAATTGGTTGCTCCAAAATACGAGTGGGTTAGTGTTCGGGTTTGAAATCTCACCCTTTTTGGCTCATTCCCTTTCCGCGATATAACGGACGCTCAGCAGTGAAACGCATTGTGCTTTGTGGTATTGTTGCCGACTGCAGAAACCGTGACCTCTGCGGTTTTTGTCCCATTGTTGAATTTTTCAGGGCACTGTTTGCTGGAAACTTTCACACACTCAGAATTCAGACACTTGAATAAAATGGCAGACAGTGGTGCACAATATGATAAATAGGGAGTGATTTGTACGCACTCCTTCTTTTTATTATAGTTGTTTTGTTGATATAGGTTTGCTGGAAACAGCCATCAACCCATTGTATTTACCCTTTATACCATTAAGACCTGAGCAAATTCGATTCAATCCTTTGGCTTTGGCAGAGTGGTCCGTTTGCTAGCTGACCATTAGCGAGCTGATTCCTTCAGAGAGCGTTACTGTCCCTCTTCAATAAGTTTTTATTGCACAAACTGGTTTACAAGGATGAACCAAACAATATGAGGACAGCAGAGAGAAAACATTTAAAGTTCTATCGTCTATCTTGCAGGTTTGTGTTCAGGTAGCTGTAGCACATCTTTGTTACCCAAGTTTTGTAATGGCCTTTTACTGTACGCTTTAGTGACTCAAAGTATCAGTTTCAAAAAAGAAAATATGCGAGAAAATGCAACACACATGAAGAACGTCTACACTAATGTTCACTACAAATGTTTGTATTTGTCAACAAACAACATCTTCCTTCAAAACTGATCCCATCCTTATAATTTGACGGATCATAAAGTACAGTAATATAAAACTATACACATAGAGCCTCTCAGGTAGTTTACTGCAAAGTAGAATATTCCCTTCATCCCTTGACTCATTCTGCACCACCAGGACAAGAAATAATGTATATATACATTTTTCAGGTGATAAAACTTGATTATCTTTCGTTTCCAGTGAGAAATAGCTTTTTGTATCTCTGGGGTATTGACAGTCAATATCATTTTCACACTTAAATCTGCCCAAAGTAGGAAAAACTTGACGATTAGGTTCAGAATGGAAAGAAGGACGGATGTTCAAAACTTTCTGCTCTCAGGTCTTAGTCGTGTCTCCATGCAGAAGTCTCCAAAATACTAGTGTTGTTGAAGTGCATGTTTGTTTTTAGTGTCTTGTTCCGCAGCTCGAAGCCATTTCTTTATTTAACACCGTCTCTGCAATGTGATATGATGGCTCGCCTCGTTCCTTAATCCCCCCCGATGTCTCTCAGATTCTCCTCACCCGTTCACTGGGATTGAATTGCCTGCTGAGGTTATCCAGATGCGGCTGAAGCACTCTGCCTTTCGGCTGCTCGCTCTCATCTGGACGTAAAAGGCTCGTTCGGAGGCTCGCGCCCCAATCAGCGGTGAAGAGCCGGTGTTAAAAGGTTTTTGTGGTTTTGTGTGTGTGCGCACGTCCGGGTGGAAAAGCAGATAGAAATGGAGGAGTTCAAAAGTTGAAATGAAAGATTAAGAGAGGAGAGTGTGTGTGTGTATAGCGAGTGTGTGTGTGTGTGTTTGCTGCATTAACACACTGTAGATGTAGAAGTATCTGTGTGTACAGTAATAACGGTGTGTGTAGTGGGCCTCTCTTTAGTATTCAGGCTCCACTGAGTCATCAACACCATCTCTCAGCGTGGTCGTGATCAAAGCCTCCAGGAGCCTGACGACGGAGAAGCCTCGGATGTTTACCTGCTTGTGTCCTAAACACTGGATCAGCGAACAAACATCAAAGGATGCTCTCTCCCTCCATTCTCTCTCTCTCTCTCTCTCTCTCTCTCCGTCGCCCTCCTCTCTCCCCCCTCCATGCATAACTTCCTCCTTTTTCTCCAGCCTCACTTGATCTCCCCCCCGTCGCACTTGGTAATGCGGCGTGCATCCAGCAGAGTGAAAGCCCGGGTACACGGGATGTCAGTCAGAGAAAGAGTTTTTTCTTACAAAGATGGGTCAAGTGAAACAGGAGATGCTCTCCACAGTCACGTTTGCAATGATGCAATGTTTTGTGCGACAAAGACTCTCGTCATGGGAACCAGACTACAGCCCATTTAGTGGTCAGGTGGGCAACATCATGTTTTGTTTTTAACGTGCATGGTAACAAATTGGGAAAATGGGTAAGTTAGCTTTTGGTGCATTTAGATTAAAACACTGCATATTTGAATTTGTAGCGAGCTTTTGGGAGACAGTGAATAAGAAGACTGTGAGTAGGGTAATGTGGCTGTGAACAAATCCAGATTTATATATATATTTTTGTTGTTTTATATATATATATATTTTATTGTACTTTCCACTCCAGCAGCACAAGAACACTTCCCTACTGGACACTGACACTATCACATCATTACATCCCATTCCTGTATATGTATATATATTCTCCGTATGTGATTTATGTATGTATGTCAGTGAGGTGTTTAAGTGTTAACTGTATAAGTGTTAACTGTATAAGCTACTGGATGATCTGAATTTCCCGCGGGATTAATAAAGTATCCATCTATCTATCTATCTATCTATCTAATCAAAAAGCAAATAATTTATGAGGAGGAAAATGCGCTCAACACAGTTTGTCGGAGTATTTTGTCGAGAAACACCGAATGTGACCTTTAAACTGAGAATCCAAAGGTAAAGGAAAAGGAAGACACACATTCAAGTTGACCAGGGAAATCAAAGTTCTCCTTCTGTTGGAAGAAACTTCCACTAAACGGACTGTTTATTCAACAGATCACTCCACTTTCTTCGGAAGAGGAGTCGAGAAGAAAAAGGCAGATGACTCAGATGTGGATTAACTTTCAGTTTGAAACATCTGATTCATCTCTGCTTTTCCAATTCAAGGCAAAAGTTGGGAAGATTCTAGTTTTTTGCATTGGGCTCAGTGGGCGATACCTTTGTGCTGTGTTAATCATCATCCTCTTATTTACATGAGAAACAGAAAAAACTCCCACAACGATCACCTCTCCGTGCAGGTGCTGCTGGCCAAGTGGAAATGTGGAACCTTTGAAACTGTAGATTTCCCGTTCCTCCTCTGAAATGCGAACAATTTCACCTCGTTTAGCTTTTTGGCAGAAAGAACCCGCAGCTTCCTGATGTGTGTGTGTGTGTGTTTGTGTGTGTATGTGTGTGTGTGTGTGTGTGTGTGTGTGTGTGTGTGTGTGTGTGTGTGTGTGTTTCTAAGTAGCCCGTGTCTCACTCGGCAGCTTCAGTCACTCTCAGTGTCTCTTCAATCATCTCCACATCACTCCCGGCTTCTATCTCTCCGTCTTCAATCTGTCTTTAGCTCCTCTCCTCTCTCACCGCTCTCACCTCAGCTTCATTTCCTCGCTCTCCTTCCCCCTTTGCTCCGCCTCCCACTTCCCCTCCAGGTGTGCGGCAGCGTCTTTTGACATCGTGATACTGTTTCCTCTTTGCAGTCGTTTTGATTCTCTTTCCTTCTCTGTCTTCTCGTCCTTGATCTCGTTCTCTGTCTTAACCCCCCTCCCCCCTCTTCCTTTGAACGTATTTTTATCCCCCCCATCAAGCCTCATGCTCTCTTCTCATTTTTGTTTGAATGTTAAAAATGACATCCCTCCTCCCCATCAACACACACACACACGCACTCACACACACACACACACACTCACACACTCACATCTTCCTCTCGCTAAGACTCTTTAGATGCTTTTCTCTCAGCATGAGGTTTTCCTTTCTCTTGCTGTCGTCTCTGCCTGTGATTCACTGCCTTGCTGCCGATGCCTCAGAATGTGGGGCAAAGTAAATACGTTCCCGCCTTCTACACAATCACACACTGAGACACACACACCTGCATGTAACACACCAGGGCACAGGCACACGGAGACGTATTGACACATGTATCTAATCCATACATGAACACATGCAGTGCAATGTATACCCTCGTTAAGATGTGTTTAATTATGAATATCAGCTTCTCCAACGTTCGGGGTGAACACAACAAACAGAAAAAGGTAACACACGTGTGTTGTTCTGTACGTACGCAACAAAGCATGACAAACAAACCCTCAACACCACACCACAAGCTCACATTGCCAACGCTCAAGTTGTGTGGCTGTGACAAGCTCCACATCTGTCACTCGGCATAATGTAGCCCATGGATCACCGCGGTGACATTCAGCACATCTGAAAGGTTATTATGTTTTTCCGTCAAGACGGGAAACATGCGGACCCCCTGCGGACTCGTCGCCGCCGCCTGCGCCAATGCCTGGCAAACTCGTGCACACAAACACACACACAAACAAACTGTCAGACACAAACATGATTCCCGTCATACAACCCGACACCCACAGACCGAATTAACATAACAAACCTTGTTGGGAAAAATACCCTCCAGACCCCCCTGGAAGGGTAATTGGCACCTTGGTGTTGTGGAAACTAAAGTAGGAGACGGTACAGACCCAAAAATGAGATGGATAGAGTGACACACAGCCGGTGATGGATGGACAAGAAGGACAAGTTAGTCAGACAGACAGGATGAGAGCCCGGGCCCACGTGCTGCGTCTGACAGGCTGACAGACAGGCTGCATGAGACGCCGGTATCAGCCGGCTGGTTCTCTGATGCTTTGGCACCGACGCCGGCGTAAAGAGAGACGGGCTGTTTGGTATCGACAAGGTTGTGGAGTGGGAAGGAGCTGATGGCTGATGTCCAAGCAAGATCTCTCAACACGGGGACAAGGGAGAAATGTCACGAAGCCACAGAGTCAATGTTTAAAGAGGCGGATGATTTATTTTTCATTCTATCAATAGTCTTCAGATTTTATCTTTCGGTTTCATGACTTTTTTTCTGACACACTTTTGGCTGTAAATCAACATGGCCACCGAGAGTTTGTCAAGGGAAAGAAAAAGTTTCTTTCTTTTGGAAAGTTTCACTTGTATATTTCCATAAAACCTCCAGCGGATATTTTACCAACAACTTTATCCCGAGCGGAGCCGAGTTACGGAGCCGAACAATATTCATGATACCAGATACCAGCGACAGAGTGAGTCTGCCATTTTGTAGCATTGTCCCAATGTTCAGGAAAGTTGTTTACACCCTATATAGTGCACTGATTGTTTCCCATAATTCACCATAAAAAATAGTGTACAACCACTATATAATCTATATAATCTTATATAATATAGAAGTATCTATATGATGAAGTAGGGGAATAGTGAGTGACTGATTTCAGACAAAGACTGTTTCAAGTTTCCTCAGGACAAACGGGAGGATTCTTCTCCTGATTCAAACACAAAAAAGACCACTTTATTATTTATTATGCAAATACATATAGGTCATTTGCATTTGTCCCTGTTTTGTGGTATTTTACTGATGAATGTTTTCTCTGTTCTTGTCTTGCAATTGCAGATTTGCTGTAAAAAATCAAGGGTTTATTGGTTTTTCTGTTCATCCTCTGATTGACAGTCTGACAGATGAACCGATGGAGTGATTGACAGGGTGACAACACCATCACGTAGCTGACTGGTCCACTGACTGACTGCTCATTTACTGACCACCTGGGAAACTGGGTGAAAGCGTGGCCGGCTGTGTGACTGACTGACTGCTAATCTTACACATGAACAAACTGGCCGGGTGTCAAGCCGACTGACTGACCGACTGACTGACTGACTTATTAACTCGTCTCGCTGCCCCGAGAATCTTCGTCCAATACGAGCGGGTTGATCCCGATTGAGGAGGTGAAATAATCCCTGTAGTTTTGGGTCGGAGCGCTGGAGCCTCGGGGGGGTTTGGAGTCGCAGAGGAGGCGACCGGAGGAAAAGCTGCTGTATAGATTGCTTTGCAGCATCTCTAACGAGTAATTAAACACTTGAATGGAGTCCAATTAAGATACACACTGTATTTGCAGGCATAGCCACACACACACACACACACACACACACACACACACACACACACACACACACACACACACACACACACACACACACACACACACACACACACACACACACACACACACACACACACACACACACACACACATCCACACAAGTAAACATTAGCATGTAAATCAAAGACAGACATATGGAAGCATGTGTGCACATACTAACATTCATTCACACACACACACACACAGTCAGATGGCGCCATATGTGCTAAATGCTGTACGTGGTTCTGGATGCATGGAGTGAAGGTCAACGACTCTCACACCGAGCTTCTCCTCCTCCACTCACCCCCCCCCCCTCCCTCTCTGCCTCCATCTCTCCGCTCTCATCTCCATCACTCGCCCTCCTCAGCGTTCCCTCTCCTGTTTCGCCCATTTCTTTTGCTGTCAATCTCTCTTTCTGTCACTCACTTGCAATTCAATTTCATTGCCGATTGCCAAGGTGCAAAAGAACCCAAAAAATAAAAACCTACAACTAACAGATTCTGAGCTGAGATTCTCTTCACCAGAGAAACAACAGCACTGTTTCTTTTTGTCACCGGAAAATGTAAAATGACCCGTGTTAACGTCGGCGTTTCCGAAGCTATCGGAGTTTACTGGCAGCTTAATCCTGGACTTATGTTTTCCTCCGGTTTACAGAAAGTAAGTAAATTGTTGGCAGCAGCCCCAAGAAACATATGGTAGTGAGGGGGGGGGTTCAAATGCTGTTTGATGATCCGACAAACTACTTAGCATACCGTTCCCTTATAGCACTGGGAAACCTCCCAAGGAGAAGTGTAGGTGGAAGCTTGACTTTCTAACCACCTCCTACTTACAGTCAGTATTTGGTCCTCTCGTATTTAACCAAGTTAAACAAAAAAAATCGAATGTTAATTCCCAAACGTAAATAGTTTGGTGGGTTTATCCGTGAGCACAGTACTTTTAGTTGCAGCTAAATCGCTAAAACCTTAACCCTGAAACAAAAACCATGCTTTAATACATTTTCCTTGAAACAGCCTGGATCTCCCATGTTTTTTCCATTGCATGTGCTCAATATTTAGGGAACTGTATCTCCTGAATTGCAATAACACCAGGAGGATTTGGCTTCTTAGCTGGAATCAGAAAGCAGCGCTGCCTTCTCTCAGTCTTTCTGTATTCCTGTCTCCCACTCACCACATCTTGGAGTAATCCCACTGCACCCAAAACCGGCCCAATCCCCTTTTTTCTCATCTTCTCATCTTCTTCCCTGCCACTGATCTCCCAAAATTCCACCCCCTCCGCCCTTTTTCTTCTTCTTCTTCTCTCTCTTTCTTCTTCTCTCTCTTCTCTGCCTCTTTCAAAAGTCTCTCCTCTGCAAACGTTACATCTCCAACTATACCCTCTTCACCAAAAGATTATTCTCCGGGCTTGTTCCCCGGCTTGGTAAGATAATGAACGCCTTTGTAGCCTTTTTGTAGAGTCATGCTCAAAAAGTTCGCTCAGGCAAACTTTCATGTGAGGATCTTTTAAACCAGAGGTAGTGACTCACGGTTATTTGCCTGATCCAACCAGTCGAGTCACAGTTTATATCCACGTGTGTTCCTTTAGGTGACTAAATGTGAAATATAGTCACAGCTTTTCTTTAAGTTCAGTTAAGTCATAGCGTTGAATATTCGGTAGAAATGTGCTTGTCAACAAGAATAATAAAGTGAAATTGACCTTTGTGTTTTATCTTATGAGCGGTTTGGGAGAAATTCTGTTTTATTAGAATTATTTAATCAGAAATGTGTCTTGTCAGCGAACAGCAGACATGAAAAAACACAGAATCTGAATCCGTTCATCCTTGATTCCAAACGGGCGCCTGTGCCAGATGTTGCCTTCAGGCGTTCGTGATGAATTGTATTCACAAGCAGGGGTGTTGTGGTGGTGGGTGTTGGGGGGGTGGGGGGGGACAAAAGGCGGCCTGAATACTCTCGGCCCTTGAAAAAGCCTTTAATGAAAACTTTTGTTGCAATTATTTTTTTTATTTGCGGGTAATTCCTGTCACAAGTAAACTAAAAAAACTGACCGAATAAATCACCAGAGAGAACAAATCACATCCCCACCACCCACCCCAAAAAAATATATCAGGCGCTCTCTGGCCTCTGCTCGCTTCTTTCAAAATGTGCACAAGGGTTTAGCCTCCCCCACCCGATTCAGCTGAGTGACTGCTGATGCCGGAGCTGGAGGCTGGATCGCCTGCTGTGAGTAATGCTTTTCCTCCAGACAGCAGAATCAGGGTACCAAAGTAAAAAAGAGAAGAAAAGCAAAGAGAAGAAAGTAGAGGAAAGAGAAAAGAAAGCAAACTGAAGGGAGAACAGCTTCTGGTGATTGTTTTTCTGAAGACAGGTGAGGGGGGGGGGCGGGGGGGGGGGTGTATGGTTTAAGCTAATACCAGCCGTTGTGCAGAGTGCAGGCAGTCACCCTCTGGAATCTAGCTCGGGGCCTATATTTGCATTGCATAACATGAATTAATCAGTGAATCCTGCAGTAATCAGCATCAGCAGCTTCATTGTGACGTCCCGACATCGCTGAGCAGCGCCTGACATCACACAACACAGTTTCAGAGACAGTCCCAGAGAGCTGAGCAGGAGCGGGTTCCTCATCACAGGCTGCGGAGAGCTCAGGAGGTTCAGGCTCCTAAAAAGTTATTAGAATCGTTTTTACACCGAGGTGAAGAGAGTTCAGTTTTGGAGCAACATTTAAAACCCTTTTCTAGTGAGATTGTATATTCATATCATACAAATGTTACTGTTCGATGATCCACCATTATTCTAAGAGGGTAAAACCGAGTAACCCAAGAACTGTGGAGGAGAATAATTCCACTTTTAAGGATTATAATGATTTATGAGGCAAAGTCTGATGAACTTATACCAGAGCAGTGCCTGTTCTAAACCTGCCTGTTTGGTCTGTGGTGATACTGGTTTCAGCTTTTCTATCTGAAACTGGAAAAGTGGCCGACTCAGTCTGCAGAACCCTGAAGCTGCTGCACAAACAGCTGTTCACCTGTTTATTCAAAGTTCAGTAAAGCTCGACTGATTCCAAGCCGCCGGGCGCCTGTTTATCCAAAGTTTATTTATGTTATGGAACACATCACTTGTTGAAATGGCATCAATTCAACACTGGGCTCTTAACAGTACACATACGACGTGTGAAGCCTGAAACCTGTTAAAGGTTTGTTCGACTCGGAACGTAAAACTGGAGAATCAGTTGTTGCCGTTGTCGTGAACGTGCAAGTTGCCACCGTTGGTGTTTTCAGATTTACATTAGACACAGCTGAAGAAATTACCATAAGGTGTTCTTGATATATATATCTCATTCTAGTGGATGGATGGATGGACGACCAGAAAATAAACCACAACCGGCCACTTGAAGTGATTTTCACTGCAGACGAATGAGTGATGACTGGTCAGTACAGAACCTCTGCAAACATCAAGCACTACAGAATATTCCTCTTTATTTGAATTCAGTTTCTCTTCTTTTCTCTCGTTTTTTCTAATCATCTCCATGTGCTCGGTTGAAACCTTTCTTTTGCCCCCGAACCTCTCGCCTCCATCCGTCCTTTTCTCTCCATCTCCCTCATCTCTGATCATCTCCTTCCAGGGGACTCTTCTTCTCCCCAAATATTCCTACTCTACCCTTTCATTCTCTCTCTCTCGCATGCTCTTTCTCTCGTTCTCTCTCTCCATCTGGTGTCTCTCTATGAGCATTAATCAGAGTGCTCAAGCACCATGACCAAAACAACTCCACAGAGGCTCAGCTGCTGCTCTCTCCGAGTCTCTCTTCCTCCGTCTCGCTCCTTTTTTCTTCAGAAATAGTCACAGATATCCCGCAGACACACACTCACACACTCACACACTCACACACACTCACACACTCACACACACTCAAGAAATCCATAAACATTAGTCAATCTTGGTGATGATTTCAACCTGGCCTGGAGCTACTTTTGTTGATGGTAGACGTCTTTCATACATCTCAGAACTTACTGTTGTGTGTAGGGAGCTTATTTCCCCCCCCTGTAGTTGGAGTATGCTCGCACTACGGGTGCAGAGTAGGGGGTGGGGGGTGTTGGGAGTCAAATTGTGCGAAGATGTCCCGCAGTAATGTTTTTTCACACACTCGTCTCGCTCCATCCATCACCACAGAGTCAATGCAAATCACCGACTGGCTTCTGAATGAGCGTTATCAAAAGGACCCTCCATCTTTCTTCCCTGTATTTTTTTCCCGCCGGCAGAAGGCTGAGCCGTGATGGAGGCTGCAGCTGAATATGCCATTAAAATTCACAGTTGGGGAACACATCTGGATGCCGCGGATCCCCTGGCGTTCTGCAAACACGCGGCAGGAAGTCGTGGCTTGTTGAGGGCGACGCTGCCATTTGGTGTCGACGTGGCCGGGATCAATGTGGAACTACAGCACGGAATGTTTCAGCAGATTTGAGTCCATGACAGATGTTTTCTAAAAAATATTTCTCATCTGTCAGTGACATTTAAATACTGCATGAAAGCTTCTTAGTATTCAGATTTATTTTTTTCCTCAACTTCTCCTAATGGTGTTGGGAGATGAAAGTTAATAAGTGGAGATTTAATTAGGAAGCGAACTTCCCTTGGTTTGCAGATTAATTATGTACACTGGATATTTATCTGTATAAATGGGTGTTACATAATTCACACTTTGCTCGCAGGTGGCCAGAGTGATACATCATAAGGGACAGATCAATAAAGTGAAGAATTCGTTGTCAGCGTTCTGTCGGCGGATATTAAACCTGCAAAAACAGATTTTTTTTGGAGATTTGGTTGTAGACGCCAACATATTTTCAAATGGTAAAATTTACATAAAGTAATGTTGCACATCTGTTAGAAAATAGTCATATATTTTATCTTTGAGACCTGGAGCAACATTTATTTGGAGTCAGGTTTGTGCTTTGTTTTTGGTTTCTACCGACTCCTGAAGGAATATCTGGATTTTCAGCTACCAGATACTGTTACTTAGCTTTAGGTAAAAAGTTTACTGAGGCCTGATGTTTGCACAGGAGTCTTAAGAATAAATAAATAAATAAACTATCATGGATTTACCAAAAGTTTGATAATTAAAGGCAACTATACAACACACAGGTTTGAAACGACAAATCAAATTATATAAACCTATATCCAATACTTTTAACTTGACTAATGC
Source organism: Limanda limanda (assembly GCF_963576545.1). NCBI lineage: Eukaryota > Metazoa > Chordata > Actinopteri > Pleuronectiformes > Pleuronectidae > Limanda > Limanda limanda. The sequence goes on along the minus strand of NC_083647.1, from coordinate 21,054,639 downwards.
CAGGAAATGCATCCCATTAAAACCAGTACTGCTTACTCTAATTGGGTTAGATTGAATCATGTGTGACTTTTCCATTTTCAGGATTCTGGACTTTTTTCCCCGAACATGTCGCCATCAATTATTTCTATTCAAAATATATTTCAGGTGACGCCACTGAGAAGGAAATGGGGGCCAATTATTTTTGTTACACTTCAAACTGTCAAAAACGGAATATCTGTAATTTAAATTCTGCTGAGACTGTTTTTTTTTTTAGCATTTTAACAAATATAATATGGGATAGTTTCCTGCGTCAAAGCCGATATATGAGGTTTTGTGAAATCATGAAAACTAATAGTTGGACTTCGTCTAACAGACAAAACTGTTTTATGTCCAAATTAGTTTCTGCAGAATTATTCTTCAAACAATCGGAGTGAAAACCTCCAATTAGCTGAAGGTAGCAGCTCAAAATCACCATATTTTTGTTAAATACACGCTGGTTTGAAGGCCTGCTTGTTGGTAAAGCTCTTGCTCAGGTAGGTTTCACTCTCTACTTCAGCCAGGCTCCCCACAGTCACCAAATTTGTTTCATCCGGTGCCAAACAGACGACAAGATCACTGTGGACAGTTAATCAGGGCAAAGTCACATTTTGAGCTTCAGCAACAAATAACAATAAAAACAATGTTTATTTTCACTGCCATTTGCAATCAGAATTTTGTCCCTGCTCTATTTGGTCTCTTTCTACTTTTAGAAATTAAAATCAAATGTATTTTTGAAGGATAACATATGGGTAACTCCCTGTATCTGATTGACTATTCCTCTTCAGATCAAACATGTGCTCTACAAAGGTTATTCACACACTTCACATCACTAAGGAGTAGGTCTCTGGATAAATGCATCTGTCTGGATAAATGCGGAGACCCAGGCTTTCAGAATTCCCTCCAGAAAACCTGCTGCTGACGTCTCGGATGCTGCACACATGTTTTCTTTTCACAGCGTAATGGATTTAAAGCGAATGTTCACCAGTGAGTCAGAGCGTGAGTCACCCGTGATCATGACGCTCGCTTCACGCGGAGGAACTCCTCATCCAGCAGAGCAAGGTGAGTTTACATACAGCTGGTGATGATAAATAGTTCATTACTCACGTTGAGGAGGTTCTTAAAAACTATTCTGCTGAATTATATTCTATGAATGAATCATGAAGATGGAACATTCTACTTAAACACTGCTGAGGTTTAAGACTGGGGCAGAAGAAGGAGTGATCTTCCAGTTCGTTGATGTTGATGTTTTTTGCCATGTGTCTCCACTTCCTCCGACAATAAGGACGCCTAAATAATCTGAATATGGCCGATCTTGCAATTTTGAGATGGTGACGTCATTGGGAGTCTGAGCAGTAGCGATCTCGGAGTGGAGTCACAGTATCGGGGTCCCGCCTGCACACCTGCTCGACCAATGGCAGATCAGTCTCAGCTGTCAATCAAGAGGTTTCACTTGAGCATACATCTTATGACCTATACTGCAGTCAGCCACCAGGGGGGCCACACTTCTTGTTTCATCCCGTCGTTATATCAAACTAATGAGAAAAATGAACAATCGCATAAATATCATTGATGAAAACAGCCTGAAATTAATATGGTATTTTGACTTTTTTAGTTTGACCCATGTGTTAACAAGAATGAACAGGGGTTTATGAACTATACTACAGTCAGCCACCAGGGGTCGATCAAGATGATATGGCTTATTTTGGGGAGAAGCTTTCATATCGTCCATCTTTATGTACATCGAAACGTTCTCCACGATGAAGTCAAACTACGTCAACTACATTTGCTGCCTCGGGCCTGATCGAACAAACAAAAAGCGTTTGAATTGAATTTCAACCATTTGACTCGATGGTCAGTAAAATGTCAGAACGTCAGGATTTGATGTTTTATCTCCTTTATTTTCTCCGGGATCTGTAGGCGCTGCAGCACTTTGGTCTGGGGAGGATCTGAGCTGCGAGCCGCTGCACGGCAGAGCAAGGGTTAAGGCTTTAAGAGGATGATGTGTGTTTGGTCTTCTTTTCATTGTGAGGAGAGAGCGAGAGCTTTTTTTTTTTCTTCCTTTTAAATGGGAACACAGCTTTTCTCCACCGGTGGCCAAACCTTGACCCTCAAACCGATCTAGAAATAGGCATTCGCTGAGGGAGAAACAGAAAAGAAACACACTCTCGCACATAAAGCCTGCAGCCTTTCCTTTCACCACACACACACACACTTCTCGGCTGCAAAAGTGTAGATGCATATAGTGCACGAACACACACACACACACACACAGACACACACACACACACACACACACACTCACACCGCCATGGTTTTCCATTTTTTCACTCAGGGGAGAGGGTGAACTCATCTCGTCGACTGCTGAGTAAAAGGCAGCAGCATACACACACACACACACACACACACACACACACACACACACACACACACACACACACACACACACACAAACACACACACACACAAACACACACACACACACACACTCATGCACACTCACAGGATTGCATACATGCACACACGCACACACAAACACAAGACCCCAAAAATACAGACCCAGACTGTTGTTCCAGATGTCTCTATCCTGTTAATAACCAAAGTGTGTCCCTGGAGCTCACACACACAATTGCAAGTCTGTGTGTGAATGTGTGTGTCTGTGTGTGTCTGTGTGTTAGTGTGTGTGTGCATGAATATGAACCTTACTTTCTTCCAGTCACCGGTTTCCCATATGTGTGTGTCTTATGGTACAGTATGGTTTCCTTTGAGTCGACTTTCATATCACAAAATGCGCAAAATAAGATAAAAATATGTAAGTAAGATGGGACTTTGATAAAACCAACACACACACACACACACACACACACACACACACACACACACACACACACACACACATACACACACACACACACACACACACAGACACACAGAAAGATAAATATAAAATGCTCAGAGGGGTTTTTCAAACCCTCAGTTTGGCTGTGCCGTCAACCTATCTCTCTCTCCCCCCCTCTCTTTCTCTCTCTCTCTCTCTCGCAGCTACTTGGTGCTAAGCAGTGGTTTAATTAAACATTTACAAGTAAGATGCTGCATAGCGGAGATGTTTTGGTAGAGACGCGTCTTAGATCCAAAAAATGAAAGTACATTTTACGAAAATGCGGCTCCAGCTGCAGCCACTGAGCCCGTTCTATAGAAATAAGATTCATGCTTGGTTTTGATGCGACTGGCACTCGGACTCGAGTCCTGCTGCTTTAGCTCCCAGCTCTCTCCTCATTTTCCTCTCCTTCATCTCCCCCAAATCTCCTCTGACACCCCACTTCTCCATCTTGTCCTCTCCTCTGCACTCCCCTCGACACTGATGCCTGCACCCGGCTGACATGAGACATATGATGCTTTCGAGTTTTTATTTTCCTCTAGCGTGTTATATAGTTTTTATGTGTATGAATAGGCTCTGCAAAGTTGAAAAGTCTGTGGTAATGGGATCTTCTCTGCCTGACTGAAAACACCTAAAACACCTTGTCAATGGTACGGCCCGTACTTCCGCGTGATCGTTATGTCATGCAATGTCATCATACCCCAACATCTGCATAATTCATGGCTAGAAGCTCAAGCATAACCAGGTACAGTGAGAATGGAGATAAACCTTTCCTGCACATGTTGTTGAACAATATCAGTAGAGTGGGTTTTATCAGAAGGAGGGTCTTACAAAGTGTTTCAGACAGAGGCTGAAAAGAGGAGCTGCAGCGATTTGAGGAAAGTTATTTGGTTACTGAACATTAGAGGCTGTAAACATATTCAAATCTTCTGATTTCTGAATATGACGATCCCATGACAGGAAGTGAGAACCAGAACCCGACAGACCAGCTGTAGAGTGAACAGACGCACACCAGGAACACAAGCTACACAAGGATCTCAGCTTATTAGTGAAGTTGTCGAGAAGTTGTCGTCAAAATTCAACATTCACTTATTTTTCTGCTGTCTGAAGGACGATGTTGGATTTGGCAACAAGCAGATATAGATTTCCAGTCGCAGCAGGCCTGTTGAATTTATCTGATGACAATGTTAAATAATGAATTGAGAATACTACATTAATTAAGCTTAGGTACAAAATTGATAGAGAAGCTGCTGGATGCCTGACGGCTATCTCCCTCCCCCTTAACAATCATGACTCATGATGGACAGTACACAGCGCTGGATACATTATTAAAATGTGTATTATCTCAGTTTTAATTCGATGTGATCGGGCTAGATATTCAAATTACAGTTAAATAATTGAAAGGAGAATGGATTTTTCACTTAGGTTAAAGATCTCCTCATCTCAGAGTTCAGCGACTTTTTCATTTAATTGGAAACCACTTCCTCGAATACAATTAATTGAAAAAGGAATAGAGCCTTAATTTGGAACTAAGGGCCCGTAACTGTGGTCAGCGGTGAGACTAATGGCATTCCGCTCAGACAGAGGAGCCGGAAAAAAGTGGACTGAGAGTTGTTTGCCGAAAAATTCCCTCGGCGAAAGCGTGCATTGATCCTCGGCTGCAAACTTTGCAGGCCCGCTACAAACAGAGACTAAATGGGGGCAAGAGAAGGAGGAAAGAAAAAAAAAACACGATTTCAGTTCTTAATAGAATGTTGGGCAGCGGGGTAAGCTCCACGCCTGAATAATTCACTTTAGCCAAACTGTTGCTTCGGGTTCCATTCATTTTTAATGCCGTCTTTTGATGTTGATTAATTAAGCAGTGCTAGCGCTGCTGTTTCTCCGGCGTTGCTGCCTCTCGCACACGCGCACGCACGTACACAAACACACTGCAGCTTCTCCCTCTTTTCCTCTCCTCTCTCGCCTGTATCCTTCTAAACCCTGAAGCCTAAACAGCCCCCATCTCCTCCCATCACACACACACACACACACACGATCATATACACAGGAATATACACAACCACCAGGCCACAAACACTGGCACATTTAACTGCGGTTGTGTATTTGTAACACACACGTTAACAGTGTTACACACACACACATACACACACACGCACGCCTTTACACCCCTAAGCCACCCCGCAAAAAAGTGTTAAGACTCCTAAGTCATAAAAGTCTTTTCTCTTAAGGCGGGTTTGGAGGTGGATGTTAGTGTGTGTGTGTGTGTGTGTGTGTGTGTGTGTGTGTGTGTGTGTGTGTGTGTGTGTGTGTGTGTGTGTGTGTGTGTGTGTGTGTGTGTGTATTAATAGGGGAGTGATGAAGGGGAAGAAGAGATGGGAGCAAGAAAGGAAGAGGAGGAGGAGGAGGTAGGAAAGGGGAATGCCTCTCAGCAAACACATAGCGGATTAGTGGAGGTGTGTGTGTGAGAGAGAGAGTTTGTGCATGTGTGTGTGTGTGTGTGTGTGTGTGTGTGTGAGAGAGAGAGAGAGAGAGAGAGAGAGAGAGAGAGAGAGAGAGAGAGAGAGAGAGAGAGAGAGAGAGAGAGAGAGAGAGAGAGAGAGAGGATGAATTTATTGTTAGTCTGTACTGTACGCTACAGCTCGGGGGTTGGATGTTAATTAGACGACATGCATGCCTAAGCTAGTGGTGCTAGCTGCGCATGTCCGCTGGCTCACGCACGTTTTCGCCCGTGTTCGAGCGTGCGTGCGCTCTGACTCTTTCATGTGTTCCTAACCAATGAAGAGGAGACTAACCGTGCACTGTCCAATCAGCGCCCTCAGGTTTATAAATAGAGTTTAGCTGAGTGGAGTCTTACTCGTTCTTCCAGCAATTTTCTTCCTAAATTTGCTCTTTAAATGACATTTACCGGCAGATGGTTGGTCCAGATAAACCAGAGAACAACTATTAGCCAGGTGGCTATTGTTGACTTATAAATGCCCCAATAGTCCTTATTAATATAAATATATATATATATATATTTACACGCACATACACACTTGTACTTCTATCTTAGTGAGGACACTAATTGGCATAGAGACTTCTCTTCTCACTGGTTTTTAATCCAAGACGAGTTTGAGACCTTGATTATATCTGCAGTCGTGCAATATTTTAATCCTCAATTATTCATGATGTTTAACATTTAATTGATTTTTCTATTTTCTATTTATCCTCTGTTTTTTATGTTTATTTTTATATTCTTTCATTTTCATTTCGAGCCTGTTCAGCACTTTGGTCAACGGTAATTGTTTTATACGTCCCATATAAATAAGAATTGACTTGACTTGTATGCATTCCCTTGCCCCTTGCCCCTTACCCTTACCTTATCTTACCCTTAATTTAGCCAAACCTAAACCTTATCTTAACCCAAACCCTAAAAGTGAGGGAGGACTCACTTTGTAAGTTCTAGGCTCAAAATTGTCCTCACAAAGATATCTGCACATGTACACACACTCTCTCTCACACACACACACACACACACACACACACACACACACACGGACACACACACACACACGGACACACACACCTGAGTACATGCTCTGTGTGACCAAGGTCCGCCTGAAAAAGCAACTGAGAGACACTAACATTCTTTTCCACTTTCCTTGACTGGCTCCGCTACATCCCTGACCACACACACACACACACACACACACACACACACACACACACACACACATGCACACACACACACACACACGCCAGGAACGTGACAGTTACTTGATTTGCTTCTGATAATGAAGTGTCAGTGTGTGTGAGAGAGAAACCATAATGCTGTAGGCCAGTCTATAAATACCTGGCCAAAAAGCCCCCTGTCATGTTACATTGATCTTAGCGTGAGAGTCTGACCCTCCGTGATTCCATCAGCCTCTTGTTACACAGCTCGGTGCTGGAAGAGGACAGGGACAGGAAATGGAGAACGAGAGGAAGAGAGAAAGAGAGAAAGAGAGAGAGAAAGAAAGAGAGAGAAACTCCTACTGCTTTTTTTTAAATTTGCCAAAAAGTAAAGGTCTCCCAGTGAGTGTCTCATTTATCTCGGCCGATAATCGTCCCACGGGTGCAGTGACAAAAAGAAAGAGAAATGAAAGAAAGGGAAGAAGGGAGGAGAAAAGAAAGAAACCAAAAACACTCTTACCTGCTGCATTTCTAACAAGCGGCTTTATGAATTCATCTTGGAATACAGCTTTGTTGTGCCGCAGCCAGATTCAATAGCTCAATAGTCTTAACTAAATCAACTGTGGATTAGGCTGTCGGAGGTTTATCGATGCCTCGGCTCTTATTGTGTCGTTCCGATGCTTCAGTGGCACATAACCAGAAACATTCTCCCGGCAACAAATACAAATTTATCAAGGAGACGGGAAAAAAACAACAGATTTTCTTTCTCAGTGCAGGATTTGAAAAGGAAAGACACAAAGGAAAGACACAAAGTAGGACAGAATACTAAGCAGCACCTATTGCAGGCTGCAGCTGCTGCACTGGAACATGTTACCTGTTCCTAATCTAACGAGCGACTGCATCTGTATCATCGGAACGAGCCGATCACAAGACGTGAAGTTCGTCAGTTCACTTCCGAAATTAAAATCCGTTGAAAATGTGATCAGTTCTCACTTCGTTGCTGGAAACGCAAATAAAAACGTTTTAGTCTTTGCAATTGTTTTTGAAAAGACCAGATGTTGTTGTTTGCCTCTGTGAGTTTACAGATGTTTCCGATGACAATGCTTGTGTGTTGGTGCAAGTGAGAGAGAGACAGAGGGCGAGCGGCGTCAGGAGGAACAGATTGAATGAATGTGCACAACTTTGATTTGACCAAATTTAAGAAATAAAAACAGCGGCTACAAACAAATCAACGGATGGACACTGAAAAAAGTAAAAATACTTAACTTTTCGTCTTTTTAAAGCTTCACCCCAACTGTCATCATGTGTCCTTATGTATGTTTTTAATTATTGTATTTTTCCTTTTTATCCTCATTTTGTCAGCTTGTAGGTAGATGATAGATAGATGGATACTTTATTAATCCAGAAGGGAAATGTATTCTGTCTGTGCAAAGAAAACACATATCTTGAAAACAATATCAAAGGATAGTGCAGCATGTGTTGATGGTTTTGAATTTTGAATTTATTCATCTTTATCTACTTTCATCTGATACAGCAGCTCAGTATAATGATCCCATCCTTCTACTGATTCAAGAACAAACCACTGGGATCAATTTAGTATTAGCAGTAGTAGTAGTTGTATTAAGTAGCCACTCAAACCAGTGGGTGTGTTTTTCGAGTTTCTGCCAAAAGACACATTTCTTTCTCTCCCTGTCTCTTTCCCCGTGATATCAGTCCTGTCTGCAGTCAGTCAGCAGCGTCGTGGATATCAGAGCTCGTTTTTAATTCCTCCAGATTAATCCGTTTGCTGCCTATTCCTGCTCGTAAGTGTCTGAAAAACAACTCGCACCGGCTCAAAAACTACACGAGCCGGATAATCCTCCACTGTAAAGCCCCTAAATTACTTTTGTCAGAGTCGCTGTTTTATTGTTACTTCATCGTGTCTGTCAGCGCGGCGTCGGGTTGTCAATCACCTGGGAACCTGTTTTTGAAGCTTCAAAATTAAATTGCAGAGAATAAAATCACAAAATGTTATCAAATCAAGTTTTCTGTCCAAAACTAATTTAATCAAAAACCTTTTTCAGCTATTCGACAATAATTCATGCTGTAAAATCTTAGAGATTGGTCATTACTATTTTAAAACAGAATTAAAATTCTTATATTACAGGTTACGGTGGAAGAAAAATGGGCCTAAGAGTCATACCGGGGGATCTAATAGGTTTGCAAAGGGGCGGAAAGTTTCTTGTAAATTTCCGGAAACTTTCCATGGTAAGTTTAGTTCGGGAATTTTATGAATTTTGAAAAAAATAAATAAATACGCAAATTAAACGCTGAGCAATAAAAACATCATTCAAAACTCTATTTTAAAGATGTATGGAATGCAGCACACGCTGCACGTTGAGTTTCAACCCTCCACTGTGCATTCTTCCATCACATGCACAGATAACTCCCAGCATCCTTCACTCTACAGCACTATTGAGGCCTGCTGTAGTGTGAAGGACTAGTCAGGTAAGTTTCAATGATATTACTGGGGAAAATATATTAGCATGTTGATTGAGGATTGTTCATCTGTTCATCTAGCCTATTTCCATTCATTTATCCATCAATTGTAAATATGTTTACAGACGATTCCAATTGTTTGGCTAACTATTTATATCTCTGGCATTGCATTAGTGTTTTTTTACAAACTTTTTTCTCATCTTATTCTACAGAACAATGCCACGTGCACTCTCTCATGTGTGGAGACATTTCACCCCATCCAATGTAGAAGGAAAGGCTGTGTACATTTGCAAATACTGTGCAAAGACCTATGTTAAGAATGACACAACGATGCAGAAGCATATAGTCAAGTGCCCAAAGTTTCCTCAGGGCTCAAATCAGCCTATGACAAAACAAAATGTTTATATTTATGTCTGTATATGACAAGGTAAATACAGTTAGTATAAATTACCCACAACATTTCCAGTTCATTCCCGTTAATTCCCGTATATTCCTGTATATTCCCGTTTATTCCCGTATATTCCCGTTAATTCCCGTTAATTTCCATGGAAAGTTTCCAACTTTGAATATTCACGGAATTTTGCAACTCTAGGTCCTAACCCACATTTTTTACTGGAAACCCCGATTCCAGTGCTTTTAAATGCAGAGAAAGAGGAAACAACCCGTACTCTGTGTGGAAGGCTGCGTGCAGAATCCAGGATTTAAAAAGGAAAAATCTGTCAGGCTCACAAAAATAAGTTTAAATGTTTCTAATGGAGCGGAGCGGAGCATGCCAGTAAAAGCTTCTTTTGGGTTCTGCAGTCGGGAGTAGTTTTTTTTATTTATTTCTGAGGGTCCAGTGTGTCGCTAATGGTGTGGCTTGGGAACAGAGTGTATCGGAGGAGAGCGGAGAGAGAGAGAGAGAGAGAGAACACAGAGATCACACAGGGCTCACACTGTCACACACACGCACACACACACACACACACACACACACACACACACACACACACACACACACACACACACACACACACACACACACACACACACACACACACACACACACACACACACACACACACACACACACACACACACACACACACACACACACACACACACACACAGTTCACTCGGAGAGAGTCCTGCAGGAAGACACGGAAGTGCACCGCTGACTGATAATGTTGAAACAGAGAGGGTGTGACATGTGAGTGTGTAGGTGTAGCATGTGAGTGTGTGTGTGTGTGTGTGTGTGTGTGTGTGTGTGTGTGTGTGTGTGTGTGTGTGTGTGTGTATGTGCAGTCTCTCAGCAGGGGATAACAGCTGGCATGCTGAGAGCCCCAAGAAGCTGCGGCGGCATAAGGGAAGGATCATTATGCAAACACTCGTCTGTACACACACACACACACACACACACACACACACACACACACACACACACACACACACACACACACACACACACACACACACCTACATGCACACATTCCTCTACATCACTGTTAAATTAAATCTAAAGAAGCTGCACCTCCGAACTCACATGTTTAGAAAAATACTGTCAAAACCACTTAACGCCCGAGAACTAATTCTAAATATGCGTAAAATTAATATGCATAATGACTTTACCCCACTTGCACTGATAAAGGAAAAAAAGGCTTGGAGAGCAAAAGCTGCCTCACCGAGTGTGTGCGCAGGTGAATGTGTGTGTGTGTGTGTGTGTGTATATTAGTGAGGGAGAAAGTGTGTGTGTGTGTGTGTGTGTGTGTGTGTGTGTGTGTTTTCCTCCACTCTCCCTTTAATCTGCGTATAGGGGCAGCGGTGGGAATCTGCACACCATGCTAAATCGATACACTCCCGCCTGATTTAGTATGCCTCCATGTGTGTGTGTGTGTGTGTGTGTGTGTGTGTGTGTGTGTGTGTGTGTGTGTGTTAGTATGCATGAGAGAGGGGGAGAGAGAGAGAGAGAGAGAGAGAGAGAGAGAGAGAGAGAGAGAGAGAGAGAGAGAGAGAGAGAGAGAGAGAGAGAGAGAGAGAGAGAGAGAGAGAGGTTACATAAGAAGAATGAGGGACACACTTAAGTGGTTTTGACCTTGGGTACACCCCCCACCTCACCCCCACACCTCACCCCTAACCCACCCACACCAGTTCACCCCCCCCCCCACCTTCCCACCAGTTGAATGGATAAACTTTATTTAAAGCGTGAGGAGCGAACGTGGACGATCTGCGTCTTGTGCGTGAACATGAAGCTCGTGATGCAAAGAGCAGGAGCATCGAGCCAATCGGGTCCTTCATCCCTCTCCCTCTCCCTCTCCATCTCCGTCTCATCTTTTCCTCCCCTCTTCTTGCCCGGGTTCTTTTGTCTCTCCATCCTTCCTCTCCTGCCAATCTCCCTCCCTAACCTCCTTTGTTCGCTGCTCCGTTGGTCCATTCTTCTGCCCTGCTTAGTTTGGCCTGCTTCACTCCGCTTAAATCTATCTCTCACCCCCTCCACCCCCCTCCACTCCCAGCCTCTCCTTCCTCCCCCCTCATGTATCTCCATCCATCCAAATCCATCCCTTCTCTTGCTTAGATTTCCTTTGACTACACACTCCTCCTTTCATCTCGCATTCCTTTTCCGCATCCCTCCTTCCTATCCGTCCTCATCCCTCACTCTGACTGACCGCTGGTCCCCGGGGCTGTGAGCACATCAGACTGGCAAAGCTCTATCTTCCATCGCCCCCCCCCCCACCCTCCGCACTCTCCCTCTCTTTCATTTGCTCTTTCGCTGCTGGCAGCATTGGCAGCATGACAGTGCTTTCCCAGGGCAAGGCCTTATGTAAACAGCCCCATAGCACCAAGCAGTGTGTGTGTGTGTGTGTGTGTGAGCGTTAAATTTCCTACTATGTGTGCTTGTGAAGAGACAAACAAAGATGGGGACAGAGTGCGTTTGTGTGTGTGTGTGTGTGTGTGTCTGTGTCAAAGACGCCTGTTAAACGCTGTGGAGGTCGAAGTGGCTGATGAAGAACACAGATAGAGGTTAGGATCTCTCTGTCTCCACCTTCTGAAGGAAGAGAAGCACGCTCTTGCTTTTCTTTTTCTTTTATTCCGCCGGGCGCGTTTTTTGCGGATTGAAGATGATACGCCGCTCGCCGTTTGATTGGTTGACAAAGCTGTCTTTTGATTGGCTCTCCCCCCGGGGCCCGTCCCAGCCACGCTCTCCGACGACCTTCAGGAAAAGTTTACCAAACTTTGCTTTGATTCCCCTCCCTCTCCCCCTCCCCCTCTCCTCCACCACCTCCTCTTCCTCCTTCTCCTTGTCTCCTCCCTCCAGCCTCTCTCCCCCCCCCCCCCCCCCTGGATTCCCCAAACAGTCTACAGCTCCTCCATGATAATGAACGGCGGCTCGGTCTGTGCAGCTGACGAAGCGCCCGGAGAGGAAATCATGAGCGATTCCTGAGCTTTATCGCAATCTAATCTCAATCAGCGGCAATCAGAGCGTCTAGGCCCGAATGTTATGGGGTCACGCTGCCCTCCCCAACCCCCCCCCCCCCAGCCCGGGACACAGCCATCCTGAAGGGAGCGGCTCCAGTCTGGAATTGACGACTGCGATAATTTACGATGCCGTTTGACGATGATGATTTTTCGGACTCTAAATCTTCCGATTGCTGCGGCACAAAAGGGAGCCGAGTCACAGTTATTCATCATTATAACTCCCTCCTGTCGACAGTGAGGAGTCTGACATTCAGGATCTACGACAGAAAAACAACACAGTCCCACGCACAGAAAATTCATCTCGGCGCCGCCAAGTTTTCCCGCCCGCCAGTCTGTCTGTCTGTCGTCTGTCCTCATATTTTAATCACACGACTCTGTTCATCTTTACAACGATGCCAATTATGAAGGTGGCGCTGACCTCTCCTATTCCCCCCGGGGAAGCTTTTTGAACCTCTCCTCCGCCGATTCCCCAGCAAACTCCCCCGTCTCTCCACAGAAACTTTGAGTGTTTATTGACAGAAACGCTAGCAAGACGCCTACTGGCTTCTAAAGATAGCCGGAGAAAAACCCTCATGCGGCTTTGAAGTGCTAATTGATCCTATCGCAGTCGGAATCAGAGAGAAGTCCTCGGCCGCCGCCAATTTGTTGTGGTTTATTCTCCAAGAGGAGCAATCTTGATGTAAGACTTTGATCTGCCTGAACCCGGGTGTGTTTCGCTTTTTCAGCTCTGTGTTCTAACACAGATTCTCGCCCGGAGCTTATTAACCTCACCCTATTTACCTTCGCCCTTATTATCAGACTTTATTAAAGCGTATAAACGACTTCCCTCGGCTGTGCTCAATGTCAAAAGCCTCCGTGTCCTCTAACCCGGTGGAAATTGGAGTGATGCTGGAGGGGCTGCCGTGCATGTGTGTGTGTGTGTGTGTGTGTGTGAGTGTGTGAGTGTGTGTGTGTGTGTGTGTGAGTGAGTGAGAGGCTTTTATGTGTATATCTGCCTGTGTTTCTCCATCAATTACCCATCTGTGAGCGATTTGATTTTTTTTTTTCTGTGTGTGAGTGAGTGCAGGTGCGGGTAGTAGTTGTGTGCCTTTGTGTGTGTGTGTGTGTGTGTGTGTGTGTGTGTGTGTGTGTGTGTGTGTGCGTGTGTACACTTGTGCTCCTGCCTCAATTATCTACCTGAGCAGAATTTGCGCCTGCACACATCTGTGTCTGTACTTGTGTGGGTGTATGAGTGTACGCATCAGAGGATGAGTGAATACCTGTGTGCATAAATAAGAGCGGGTAAGTATTAGCATCTGTGTGTGTGTGCGTGTGTGTGTGTGTGTGTGTGTGTGTCAGAAAGCAGTGTGGTGTGCAGCAGAGGGCTGGCCCTGTCTGAGACTGGCAGGCAGAGTTATTCACGGATCACGGCAGACATATGGGCAGACTGGGACTTGCTGAAGACATGCCCTTACTGCTGGGACTGATACAATGAGATAAACAGATGTGGAGGATGCCACACACACACAAACACACATTTTACCGACACGCATAAAGATGTTCAACACATAGAGGCACACAAAGACTTAAACAGAGTAAAGCCCAGATGCAGAAACACACGTGTTTTTCTGTACTTGCCACTTGCCTTTACTGACCTTTACCTACACACCGAAATAACCTTTAATCCTAACTTTTACCCTAATTTCTATAAGCAGATTTTGCATGTGCATATGCAGGGACACACATTTGAGAGCTTGAAGCCTCCTGGTGTCTTTGTCTGGTTTGACCAATCACGTTGGAGCAGGCTTTAGTAGCGTGGAGAGCAAAAGAGACGGAGCACAGGACCAAAACGCAAAGGATATCTGCTTTTTAATTTATCTGCATTCATAGATGTTAATAGAGACAATCCAAAATGTTGTACACCTACAAAAACGTGAGACTTGTGTGGACTCGTTGGCCTGTAAACGACAAACAGAAGATTGAGTCCTGGCCTTGGATATCAGAAGACCCACATTATTGGCCCTTGGGTCCAAAGGCTAATTTATAGTCAGACAAGATTACCATAAACCAACCTAACCCTAACTGTGACCCAAACCAAAACACCCAAGTCCCACAAACAGGACCGGCCAAAATGTCAAAGTAAACACACACACATACAAGTAGGGGTGTCCCGATACCAAAAATTCAGTAGTCGGTGCCAATACCAGTAAAATAACACGATTCTCGATGCCAATTTTGATACCACGGTAAAAAAAATAGAGATTTTTTAAGATTCCAAAAGTGCATTCTTTGGATGTTGTTAATGACATATACGGTAGTTTAATGTGCTTGCGCATATACTGTGGGTTATAAGGTAGTTGCGGACGTATGTGAGTGACGCGATGGTCATCTGCCTCAAACGCAAAGTCCCATACACGACTCTTTGTGCCTTTTTTATAAACAAGTCGAGGTTAGCGATCGCTGCAATCGCAGTTGCCATCTTGGTTTTCTGAATGTAAACGTCTGGCGAGTGGAGCAGCACCGATGCTAATGCTAAGTGGCTAACAGCTGCTGGCATCGAAGCTCGCGGTGCTACAAATAAAATGGGCATCGTCTGTGTTTTGTTATCTTAGTATCGAAAGGTATCGTAAGTATCGGTTCTCGTGACATCCCTTCATACAAGCCTGCACAAATGAGGAGACCAGACCAGTAGACTCCAGCTTGCGTGTCGACAGACCCACAAAACCAGGACAGTAAATTCAAAGTCCGACTCGCACACAAACAAAAAATCCCTGAACCCCCCCGACCCTCCCGGACTGATCACTCCTCCGGGAGCTCTTCATCATAACGAGCTCTCTCTCTCTTATCATCTCTGGTTCCAGCTCAGCGGCTCTCGAGCAGCAGTTTCCAGCCGAACCTCTCGCTAACGACCCGACTCCTGCCCGCTGTCCCCTGGCACTCGCTGTAGGTGCAACCGATACGCCTTTCTTCTTCTACATTCCGGCACCAGCAGAGCCCCCCCCTCCCCTCTCCCCACTCTCCCCCTGTCTCTTCTTGCTTCATGTCACCGTGCCAACTCGGCTGAATGGGGGGTGAAGGATGCAGCCAAAGGAGCAAAGAGGGAGCAGGAGGGGTTTTGAGGTTTGTGGAGAGGCTTCCATTCACTGTGCCAGCTGTCCTGAGAAAAATACACACGGCATTGACTGGTGGAACATTCTCTCCCTGAACAAGTGTCTCACATATCCTCCTCTGGGTAGATCATCAGGAAGCAGGACAGAATGTATGAAAGTTGCTGTGGAAGTCATGTTTTTGTTTAAAATGTCCCTGGCGTTTGGCCCTTATCACCAAAAGCTCTTGAATTTCCAAGTTTACATCTTCTTCGTCTTCGTATATGGCTCCTCTTTTCCATTCTCTCTGCCTCGTGTTCATCACATGTTAGAAACGTCCTTGGGCTCATCAACGTAAGTGTGTTGCCGATCATTCTCAACAACGGCAACAACAACTGATTCTCCAGTTCGTTGTTCTGCATCGTCGAGCTTCACTGAACTTTGAATGAACAGGTGAACAGCTCTTTGTGCAGCAGCTTCAGGGTTCTGTGGCAGTCGACCTTCACTGACCGCGGCTCAATCACTGCAGGTCACTTTTACAGTTTCAGAAAGAAAAAACTGCAACCAGCTTCACCACAAGCCAAAGTAAACAGCCCATTCCAAACAGGCAGGTTTAAAAAGGAGAGCTGTGCCAGAGTGGTTTGGAGATTTCTGAGATTTCTCGATGTCTAGATGCATCTCATCCAGAGAGCTCCTCCAACACTGAGTACAGGAAGTGCTCCACACATTTTGAATTCAACAAGCAGGTCGCAGCATTAAACTTAATGAGTAAAAACTTGCTGAAAGAACAGAAACAATCCTTGGTGACTTCAGTGAACTCATATACAGTTGTCATACTGTGCTGGAATGAATAAAAACAGTTCAAACAAGCATCAGACTGAACTTTGTGCGACATTTAGAGGCGACAACTTACAGTTACACGAATGAGGTGCACGACTCTGTGTTCGTCTCATTCTGTAGAATCTTTCCAGTGAAGTGAAACTTAGGCTCAAGGCAAGAAAAGTAACTCAGTAAAGCTTCACAAGTATATTTCTGCAAAAACAAAATACCAGAGTTGCTCTCAGAAACAGTGTTAAGATCCCAAGAAGTTTCTCAAAGGCTTCCCCCCCACACGAAAAACACTCAGATGAAACACCCACAAGAGATTTTAATAAGCTTGCTTTGCATATTAGCGCATGAGAGTTTCACCTCGACTAAATGAAAAGGGAAGAGAACGAGAGAAAAGGCCAAGAAGAGGAAAGAGAAGAGCGAGATGGAGGAAGATGAAGAGATGAAAAGGAGAGGAGAAGGTGAAATCGGCAGAGCAGGGGACGGGGCAGAGTAATTTGTCAATTTCCCTTTTTAGTTTGGGTTTTTTATCCTTCTACCAGACAAAGAAGAGGAAGTAAAGAAGGATAAGAAGAGAAGAGCCTGTTCTGATGCTGAGTTCTGCATCTGGGGACCGACTAAGGAAGCCAGGTTTGGAAAGCCTGTTTGAGCCTGTGAGAAAGAAAACACTGTTGTGCTTCTATGTGTGTGTCTGTGTGTGTGTGCGTGGGTGTGTGTCTGTGTATGCTTGCATAACTTGTGCATTGCCGTGTCTGTGCAGATGTTTCTATTTTGGTATTTTTGCCTTTAGTGTGTGTGTGTGATGGAGATAAAGTTTGTGTGGGAGAAGGAGACATTCCAAGAGGTGGAGATAGACACATACAGAGAAAGGAAAAAGGGGATGACTTTAAAAGAGATGGAGAGATGGAGGGAGCGAGAGACGCACGGGGAAGGAAGAGGAACCTCTGAGGAAGAGGAAGAGCGACCTCTGGGACCTGCTAATTCAAGGACCAGCTAATGCACACATCCATGAAGACCTGCAGCTTCCTCTGCTCTGTTCTCCTCCGAGGACGCCCAGCAGCACTCCCAACACTGTGAGGTCTTTGTTTCTCTCGTTTCCTTCCCCCCCCTCACCACTCTCTCTCTCTCTCTCTCTCTCTCTCTCTCTCTCTCTCCATCTCTCTTCTTCTCTCCTTCCGCATCTGCACACGTCCTATAATCCTTGCTGCTCTTACTCTGCCTAGTTGGCAAGCGCGTCTCTTATTTATTCATTTACTGCTCATCTTCGTCTTCCTTTGTCCTCTCTTATTGTCTTTCTCTCCCCCTCACCTTTCTGCCGCTTCAACACACACGCTCTCCCTCTCTTTCTCTCCCACTCACTCTCTCTGCTGTCTCACACTGTTTGGATTTGGACTGTTTGCCGTGTTAAACATCTTGTTGCTGATTCTCTGTGTGTGGCGGAGTTAATGACTGTTTGCTTTGCTGCAATTATTCATGTTCACCAGCTCACAGAGGTGTGTCCCTATTGTGTAACATAAACCACTGAGCAGGTCCCCTGGTTTCAATCAAAAGCAACTAGAGCCACACGGTCAAAATGATGTGGACAACCCTTGGGTTCACACAATGCAGTATTTTTATTAAGCCTCGTTTGCAATACTGCAGATACTTATTTGAACGGATATTTAATCATCCATTTTGCAAAATATCTACGTAGAGACTAGAACACAAAAACACTCCAGAGAAGGTCCCCGGACCGGGACGTCCCCGGGGACGTGCTCCTCCGGGACCGTCTCCGGGACGTCCCCGGGGAGGTGCTCCGGTGCTTCGGGAGGTGCTCCGGTCCCGGTCTCCGGAGCACCGGAGGGAGGTGCACCCGGGAGGTGCTCCGGTCGCGTCCCGGTCGTCCCGGACGTCCCGGTCCCCGGGGAGGTGCTCCGGTGCTCCGGGAGGTGACCGAGACCGGGACGTCCCCGGGGACGGTCCCGGAGGAGCACGTCCCCATGCACGTTAACATGTGGTTAAAAATTTCAGCTGATTATTACTGATCGATAAAACTACACACACGACACAGTAAACAACAATGCTTCTATCTGTCCACTGTCTGTCCTCTACCTGTCTCACTCAGTGCTCCGGGACCGGAGCTGCACCTCCGTGCAGATTAAAAGTATGTGCTAACTATGCAGCTCCTGTAGATCAGTGATAAGGTCTCTGATTGGACAGTCCTGTCAGCATGATGTATAAGAAACCCTTTCATTGGCTGTAGGCGCAAGTGAAGTGCGCCCATGGCTCGAACTGTCATCCGCCATTGAGAAGCTGTCCTTGCTCAAATGTTCCTGCCCCTTTTGTTGGCTTCCATAGACTTCCACTTGCCCGGCGCCCACAGGGAGGAGTGGCTTCTCTCTCAGTGATAACGAATGGCAAATATATTACCAAATATAATATATTAAGTGGTTTTTGACAGGGGCTTACGGTCTCCGGCACACATTTAACGCCTTAAAACAGTACATTTCTTATTAAATTATTTGATATATAATGTTTTTTGACATGTTATTTATTTTTTTTTTTTTCACCTCAAAATTGTAGGGTGGGCGGCGCCCCAGCGCCCTGTATGACGAACCGCCACTGATTACACAATGAACTTGATGTGAAATAAGCTGTGATCGCCACATTGCCAAAATCCTCAGAAACCGAGGCTTTTGAAAACGGGCACTTTGGAAGGTGTTTGTCAAAATCTGTTTTAGTGACTTTGGACAAAAGGTTTCAATGCAAGGGAAAAAGTTTGTGTTGCAAAATATCCACATTAGTATGAACAGGGCTGTGGGCTCTACCAATAGAAAGATGACCGATGAACCCCATATTCCTCAGCTCACCAAAACCAGTCGATTGAATCCGGTTCTGTTAGAAGTTCCATCCAGTTTTTTTTCTCTCCACAAAGTGTTTACTTATTGTGGGAATTGTTGGGTTTCCCTATAATTTCCAAGGTCTCGACCTCACTTTGTTAAGTACCATGAGATCATGTATAATTTGATTTGGCACGATACAAATAAAATGGGAATATAATTAAATTCAATGTGAAATAAAAATGGCTCCAGCTTTGGTCTCGGCTCTAAATTGATGATCATACGTCGCATTGTGAGACGTTCAAAGACATCACGGTGTTTAGGATTAACTCACAATGTGAATACTGCTTCATCCTACGTGTACAAACCATACAACAGAAAATGCAGTAGACTATGACTTTCTCCATTGGTATCCCAAATTGGCCTCTTTTCCACAAACACTGCTGGGTCTCTTCTCCTCCTCCTCCTCCTTCTCGTCCTCTTCGGATGTTTTTCCATACACATAAATACCACAAATGAACATGTCTGAACCCTGGATTCTTTCTTAGCCTCATTGTTTACCTCTCCATCTGTGCGGACGGAGGAGGCAATCAAGCACAAATTGCGATGGTTTGTGCTTCCCAGGGAGGGCCCTGTCCTATTTCAACATTTCACCCCCCCACCACCCAACCACTTCACCCCCTTTTCCAACTTTGGTGTGGAACAACTTGACTGGCCTGCACTCAGCTCCTCTGAAAACCTCTGGGATAAACTGTAGCTGAGCCTCCTGGTTCCCCTCAGGATGAACTGTAATACCTCCTGATCGCCTTTTGCTTCAACGCTGAACTTTGTGTTTTCGAGCCAAATAGCAAATATGCAAACGTGGCAGATCATGGACTTTAATTCGGAATGAGGGACAGAGCAGATCACAGAGAGGACGGAGAGAACACGAGTTAAACCCTTTTTAAACTCTGACTCTGGACATGAACCCGTTCTCTCGTCTGGTCACGTTCTTGTCAACGCACCTGACGATTAACAGGATTGAGATTCCCCAACCTCCCTCTCCATTTGGTCTGCTCATCCGGATTCCTTCCAGACTCATTGTTCCCTCTCCACATCTCTAATTCCCTCTGTTTCTTTCCTCCCTCTCCCTCTGTCACCCTCCGTCTCCCCTTCTTTCCGACCACCCCCCCTACCCCTACTTTTCTTGGTAATCCTAAATCGGGTGAACGGAGATAGTTTTTTCCTCTTTCTCTCCGCTGGCCTCTCTGTCCTTTCTTCCCCCCCTTCCGAAATCTAAAGCTTCCTCTGCCCTTCAGTTTGACAGGAGGCTCATGCAGAACCGCAAACACGCAAACACGCAAATGAGGCACTTGAACCGGGTGGGGATAATCTAAACACACACGCTATACAGACGCTTCAACGTACACATAATGATTCCCTCCGAAACAGTTCTATAGGGGGGGGAAATTCGCCCAAATTCCTGCCTCATCCCCAAACACCCGCGGCCAAGTCCGGCCCACTGCCGGCTCGATTCCCGCCGGCAGCGTCCAATCCCGCCGTCCTTTCACCGTCGGAGCATCACAGGAGCCAATCAGATTAGCCGTGGAGAGGAAACCGGAGAAGGTTTGGCAGCGAGGCGTCGAGCTCGCTTTTCCCTTTCATGTTCCTCTTTTACTCGCACTCACACTCACACTCACACACACACACATTCAGAGATATACACACATGCAAGGGGAAGGGGGGGGAGACAAGAAAGAGAGTTGCCCTGGGAGACAGAGGCCTGGGTGAAAGAAGGATGCTGGCAGTGAAAGGGCCTGACCCATCTTTTGGCGAAGAAGAGCCTCTCACCCCCCTCCAATGCACTGAAAGGAACAGCTCCACAATGCAGGGCAAAGCATTCTGGGTGATCCCTGGACCCCTGCACGTGCCTTCATGCTCCAAGAGGAGATGGGCTGTGCATGTGCGCTTGGTGTGTGTGTGTGTGTGTTTGTGTGTGTGTGTGTTTGAAAGTCGTGGAGGAACTTAAGCCGTGGGATCCTCTTCTTCCTCATCTTCCTCAAGACGATGATGGAGAAAGAAAAGTCGTCAAACCCTTCCTCTGTTTTCTCCTCCCCCCAAATTACGGCTCCTATCATTACCGATGATTTATATGCAAACAGTGTCATAATCACAATAAATTAAGAAGCTCTCTCCGAGACGTCTGGTGGACGATGATGAACGACGGCTGCAGGTTCGCGGGAGTCGGAGGAAGTGATTAGGAGTTTCTAACTGAGCGCCGACAGCTCCAGCCCCTGATAGCTGCGCCGGGAGGCCGACTTCACCGAGGCGCTGACACCTGTCCGCTCCGCTTAGCTCGCCGCGTGTACCGAGACGACCAGGGGAACCCGGGGGGGGGGGGCATCTCCCTTCTGCCCTCGCTGGTCTCGTAAACAGTAAATACATCTTTCTCTCACCTCCTCTTCCCTCCTTTTCTACCTCTCCTCACACCTTCGGCGGCCCCAATCAGTCAAAGCCTCACCAGCACTCCCGGCTTTGCCACTAAATCCATAAGAGAGAACAGCGGGCCGTATGTAAATCCATATCAGAGGCAGCGCCGCGGCCCGCCTGTGTCACGGATCGATACAGCGTCTGTGTTTTATTAATAACTCTAAACGCCGCCGTGCCCGGTCAGCCATTTGTCAAACGCACCTCAGCTTTGTGCAGCGCGGTCCACAAACTATCATCTGTCCTCAGACGCTGTTAATGTGCATCTTCTTTGCTGCTTTATTCTTAAAGCTGTTTTGCAAATTCGAGCCCACACAGCCACCGGTCACTTTACGTCTTTGCTAGAACATGTTGCAAACCTGAGTCGACCTTCCCTGGTTCAATGGGATCCATTCAGAAGAACATGAATACATTTGCTTTATCAAACTTACTTGTTACTTTATACTTTATATTTGCTGCAGCACAGAGAGAGAGAAACATTCTGCTTTTAAAATAGTTATTTGACAGCGATAGTTATTTGCAGATATTAGGCTACGAACATTTGATCAGTTATTGAAATATATTGCATTGAAAAATTTTAAACTCTTCTATGGATGGAATTCTATGGCAGGTTTCTGCAAACATTTGGTTATTCTAACACAGTGAAGGTCAAATCTGCATTACAGTTACATTATTGCACTAAAATAAAAAAATTCAAGTACTTTAATCCATTTTGTACTTGACCTGCACATTTCTATTTTACACTATGGTGCAGTGGACGTCTCTCATTGAGTGTGCAATGTTCCATGATGTCAAAGTCCAATCCACCACTCACTCGCGTCCTAGAACCATCTCTGTATTCAACGGTTGCATAGATTTTATATAGATGTCTGTACTTCGGTTTTCTCGAATAAAGCGATCATCAGAAAAATGTGTGGTTAGTCACAGGGACTTCTGCAAACTCCACGAAGTTTTGGCTTTGGGAGACTTTTGTTACTCTGTGACAGAACTTCAGCGATGGCACATTTTTAACGAAATAATTGTTTTTCCGGTCAGAGACGAAAAAGACATATTGCATTATTAGAAATGAAGCAGGAAACCACAACACTTTTGGAGTTTGATCCAAACCAACAACTCAAAGTCACACGTCTCATCCTCTGATCTTATTTCAAATAACTCCCCCGTAAACCCGGCAACTTTCTGAAAGTGCCATAAAACTATCTCTGGGGGTCTCGTGTCATTAAAGCAATTCAGGCCCAATCTTCCTGTCGACAGTGAGCAATACTTGCAAATTCCAGATAAATTTGCAAGTCCTACCGAGCCCTCCCATGTACGAGTGTTTGTTTTGATTAGCGAAATGTGTTAAAATGAGCTCGAGCAGATTATCTCATCATGTTGCGAAAACGCCGCTCGTGTGCCACAGATTTGGGCGAAGGGGGCGAAGGGGGGTCCTCAAGTCGCTCTGATGAAGCGCCGACTTTCCAACTAACGCTGTGCTCCAAAAATTGAATTAGCACACACTGTTAATGTAACACTGACACCAATTTATGCCGGCTCGATGCTCAGGGTTTGAGAGGATAAACGAGATAATTGACAGAATCGAGAGCGAGAGGCTGCCGCGGAGTTTTTGGAGAATCCGTCTGAAAGTTTTGTTAAAAAATTGGCTGCAAACAAACAGTGAGTTTCCACGATGTGTGGATCCGGAGCCAAGACGTGCAGAACATGAGATGCCTCCGACTCCTGGAAAAGTGTTTAGAAGGAATATTCAATTTGTCAGTGAGTGGAGGAGCGGAGCAAAGTGCATTTGAGAGGAGATGATGGTACGGTTTACCGCCACCTGACGCCAACTTGTGGGTGTAAGAAATTGCAGGAAGGGAGAGAGGAGAGAGAGGGAGGAGAGGGAGGGAAGGGAAGACACAAAATGGTGAGAACCGCAAGTGGGAGGTGGAGCGAGGAGGAAGGAACAGTGAGAGGGAGGGGAGGGACGGAGGGAGGAGGGTGGAGGTAAGAAGGTGGGAAAGGGGGAGGGAAAGACAAATTGAAAGAACAGGGTGAGAGGTTTTCTATCCCTCCTCTCCCGGCTCTAAGACTCTCATTAGCAGTATTGATTCGTGGCTTTTTATGTCTTTAGAAGTCAAATGCTTGTCGCGCACACGCACACACACATTCTGCTGCACACAAATTCAACTATCTCCTCCACACACACACACACACACTCACAGACACACACACTGGGAGATAACGGTGGGACGGCTTATAAAGTGCCGAGTGGTCCGCCCTCGCATAACACGGAGAATTCAGCTCCATAAATAGCAGAGTATGAATTTTTAATTGCTCTCTGCACCGGCGCCCCACGAACACGACCTGTCAACACGGCTAAGCCACCCTGAGCTTTACACACCTAATGTATTTCCTAATTATCGGGAAGGTAATATTAAAATGTTTTGTTGCAGCTGTTTTGTTCGGGACGTCGGATAAAAGGCTCCGGGAATTTATGCAACGAGAGTAAATAGGTTTTTTTTAAAGACGTTTTAAAAAAACGCATGAAAGAATGAAGAAGGTGAAAGAGAGTTCATTTCTGAAGCAATCACTTGGCGCAGCTTCAGACGAGCAGTCGAAGTGTGTGAGTGTCTTGAGATGCAAAACTTGAACTTTTGTCTGCAGCCACAGAACGACTGACACATTACCACAGACACACACACAGACACACACACAGACACACACACACAGACACACACACACACGTATCGGCAGCTAAACTAAAAGGTTATTGATGAATTAGCAGCATGTGAAATCCAGCAGCACCATTCGTTCATCAACTGGGGCAACAAGTTATTTGTCTTTGGCTTTCTTCAATATAGCAGATAATGCACACACACACACACACACGCACGCACACACACACACACACACACACACACACACACACACACACACACACACACACGCACACACACGCGCAAACACACATCTTCTAAACAGCTTCTCTCTATCTATTTAACCAGCTCTTGATTGGACATTGTTGCTGACTGAGCGATTCCTCCAACAGCTTCCATCTGTGTGTGCGTGTTTGTGTGTGTGTGTGTGTGTTTGTGTGTTGTAAGGTAACAACTATTGTGTATTGATTTAGCCTAGCAGAACTAAAACGGCCTCTAACAAGACTCAAAGTGACAGGAAGCACAGTGAGACCATTAATGCCTCGTTAACCATCCTCCTTATGGTGCATACTGTACACACACACACACACACACACACACACACACACACACACACACAACACAGAATCTCATGAATACTCTGCTGTAGAAATTAAATGCAGCAACACTGATGACATACACATACAGTACATATAAATTAAATATATATTATATATTTATAGTAATGAATGCTATAGAGACACACAGGCTCACAACATAGATACCAAAGGGTCAATGTTTTCCGACATATACAAAAGAATAAATTATATTTGCCAGATTTTCCGTCTCCGTGCATCTGAAAGTATTATTTTTTTAAAACTGGCAGAAACAGCTCAGGAATTATTTTTATAAATGTGAAAAAACAAGACGTAAAACGCAAATGAGCTGCTGATTATGCAGCTGCTTCCCTGCAAGTAACGACGAGAACATTCAGAATGCTTCATGTTTGCATCGCATGTGCATATTCAGAGGGAGAAAATCAAATCTTCCCCCAGATTTAGTTTTTTATTTCTTTTTTTCTCCCCTTTAAAATACTTTAAAATATGATTTTCTGTGAGTTTTCATATTAATAAATAGGCCGTGAATATTCTGGAGCCTGAAACTGGATTTAAAACATACAACTAATTAAAAATAATCAGATTTGAATTTCTTCCATGCAAATGTGTTCTGAATGTATGACATGGAGTTACACGACACACACACATACACACACACACACACACACACACACACACACACAGAGACACACACACACACACACACAAACAAACACACACACACAGCAGAGGGGTCCAGAGGTACCTGACAGCTGTTCTGGGTGTTGAGAGACGGAGGTGTGTGTGTGTGTGTGTGTGTGTGTGTGTGTGTGTGTGTGTGTGTGTGTGTGTGTGTGTGTGTGTGTGTGTGTTGTGGGGGTGAGGCAGTGTTTTCTCTGATGTGTTAGACGGCTCTGACTTGAAGGTCTGGAGGAACGCTGGAGCGGTGGCTCCCAGCGGAGCGATGCATGGATTCTCTTCTTCTTCCTCTGTTGTCTTCCCCCATCGCTCCGCTACCCCTGTTTCCCCCTTCCTTCCTCCCCCCCATCCCCCCTTCTCTCTCCTCACTCCTCCTCCATCTTTCTCCCACCGCTTCCCTCCCTCACCAACATGTTGTCTTCTCCTCTGAGTATTTGTTATTGACAAATTTTTCTCCTCGTGTGCACGTGTGTGTGTGTGTGTGTGTGTGTGTGTGTGTGTGTGTGTGTGTGTGTGTGTGTGTGTGTGTGTGTGTGTGTGTGTGTGTGTGTGTGTGTGTGTGTGTGTGTGTGTGTTGGAGATGGGGTGAACTCACTAACCTTGTTGCATTGCAGATGTTCTCCACTGGTTTTTCTAATGTAATCACAGCAGTGTTTGTTTGTTTTGCATTATTGATTTCACACGCAGGCGTAATTTCATCACAGGCCGGATTCCTCCTAAACTTTTTAGAATTTTAAAGGAGACACTTTCACATTTTACATCCTCTTCATATGAGACAAAATCCTGATTTATTGGCTGTAGTGCCATATCGAACATATGTACTGTTATTTCATCCACACTCAAGCAACCGTCTGATCAATAACGTTTGTGTTTTCGCCTGTAATTTAGAAGGACTGTGCAAAACCTACAGAACGGATTCCCACGGAAATCTGTGGAAAGATGTTTTATGGGTCAAGAAAGAACCAATTCAATTTTGGTGTGAATCTGGATTAGCGGAAGGATCCAGGATTTTGTTTTTCACCTTTACAACACTGCAAGATAAAGCGTTTTCCACATTTTCCTTAACTTCTCAGAGAGTTCAGGAGTAAATTTGGTTGCAGATCCAAATAAAAATCTAGATGTGGTGAATTTAAATTTGGTTTCATACGGGGAATGAAAAATACACATATAGATAAAACATGCATACAAAATATGGGAATAAGTTGTCGTCCTGCATGTTGTAATTGGCTAAATGTAGAACCTGAATTATAACATAATAATAATAATAATAATAATAAAGTAATTTCTAGCACATAGCTGCCAAAAATGAAACAAACATGGATGCTTCACGTCAGCCAAAGTTCTTAAATTTTAAAAGTCCATAGCTTCCCTGATAATTTCTTGTTACTTTCCTTGAAATAGCTAAATATAGCCCAGGAGGGCCGGGCGGTGAACTCAACTGATTTACTCGTTTACACATTCGTTTGCACAGCAGGTCAAACCAACATGCAAAAATGTGCTGTGGAATTTGTCCACAGGCGAGAATACAAATGTTTTTTCCCATAATAGATAAATAATGGATGCATATTTACTCGGTGCTGCGCTTTTTTAAAGGAAATTGTGAATTTGCCTGTAATTACTCTCATGTTGCACAAACATATCCAGGAAACCGCCCCCGTAGTGATTAAGGAAATGACAGATCTGTAAAAATAAAGAACTATTCAGTTGTCAGAAGAAGTGAACTCATCCCTGGTGACATGAATACTCATCTGAAGCTTCCGTACAATAGTTGTAATATATTTAATGTGATTACTTTGTGTTTATTGCTGCAGTGGAGTCAATATGAAAACAACACTACTTCACTTTTGGAAAGACGAGAGATATAAAAACCTCCCACACGAGCCTCCTCACCGAACATCACATTTCCAACTCTGTCATCACTTCTTGTCTGGCCTGAAACAGCAGCGGCCCACATACTGACGTTCAGATGAAATATAAGGATGAGACATACGTTAATAAAAACGCTTGTTCCTGCTCAAAACCAGACAAGAAGATCTATTGGACATGACAGAGTCTTTAAAGCAACCTAATTAGTCATAATAAGAGAACGTCACGCTGCCGAGGACGGGAGCTTTCTCCAGGACAAGTGATGATTTAATAATAAACTCAGTGAGTGAATGAGATAAAACGACTTGTGATCTGCTTCTAATCCACATCTGATAGCAGCAGTAAATACCAGAGCTCACAAATGAGGCTGAGAGGATTCCTACGTCTCCTGCGACTTCGTTTTTTTTTTCTTTTCTTCATTTTTTCCACTCATCACTCGTTATCCGGCTCTTCTCTCCTCCACGTTTTGTCAATGAACTGCAGAGATATTTAGTTACAGCGGCATGGGAACACTAGATTGACTCGGAGACACTTTTGAAGCGTCCGTCTCTCTCTCTCTCTGTCTCTCTCTCTCTCTCTCTCTCTCTCTCTCTCTCTCTCTCTCTCTCTCTCTCTCTCTCTCTCTCTCTCTCTCTCTCTCTCTCCGTCAGCTCCTACTTTCTGTGATACGGAGAGCTGCTGCAGAGGCTCAGCACCGAGTATCGTTTTTCAATATCCAGCCTGATTTCCATGTATCGTCCCTCTCCCGTCTGTTTGCTGTCCATTAAATAGATCGCGATTCAGTTACACTGACAAGGAAACTCTAAACTGTCCGATGGGGGTGGAGGGTGGAGGGGGGGGGGGGACACCTCTCTTCTCTCTGTGAAGCTACCTATCTGCAGAGATTTCTTTTCTCCCCTTCGCATCCTGCCCCCGTGCACTCGAAGATGAAGTGTACACAGGCTTGTTGTTCACGACAGTCGGCTTTTGGCTGAGTTGTGTTCTTTGTTTTTTTCAGACAACAACTCTGGACGTTCTCTGGACTTTGCCTTTCTCATAAAAAGAACGCACCAGGACATTGTCCAACTTCTTATCACCAAGAGTCTCATTGTCTTCCCAAGTCTTCATCAGTGTTTCAAATGTGTTACTCCTCTTTCTCCTCCTGCAGGTGTTTGTCTTTGTGTTCTTTACTGTTTTGTGTCCGTCACACTTGTGAAAAAGAAAAGTTGTAAACACGCCCACTCCTGGGCTGTAATTTTCGTGGACTTACTCTGACATTTTCCGGACATTGTACCAGGGAGGGAGGGAACACTCAAGAGAATGTCTTGGACTGCAGGAATTGGAAATTTGTGTTCTCATATACAGCCTCTCTGGAAAATGTTTCAGGAGAAATTCCGGAGTTCCGTCTGAAAGCAGCAAACGATTAATTGTTTGGGAGAAGTTTGATATTTTTCTAGTTTCAAGTCTAGGAGGCTACAGGCTACCACCTTTACCCTGTAAGGTATCTTACTGGCTTCGTCTTAGAATCCAGACTTTATCATGATTTAAAATATAAATTTATGATATTTGAAAAACTATTTCCACAGTTAATCGTGACCGGGGGGGCGTCCGCTCATCCAGACGAGCCATCAACCACCGCAACTCTTTTCTATTTCAAAGTGACGGCAGCTCAGCTTCTCTCTTCTCTGGTTTTGGTCGGTGCTCCGGCCGCACGTGCATGTTAGTGCACGATGTGAGTTCCTCTCGTGTGAAACCACCGACCTTCCCCACATTCACGAGAAGAGACGGCAGAGTCCAGTGTGAGATGAGAACAACCTCCCTGAACCCTCTCCCTAAATTAATATCCTTCACCAAACATGGCCTTGGACAGACCATTATTATTT
Organism: Limanda limanda; assembly: GCF_963576545.1. Lineage (NCBI taxonomy): Eukaryota > Metazoa > Chordata > Actinopteri > Pleuronectiformes > Pleuronectidae > Limanda > Limanda limanda. Next base: position 21,025,348 of record NC_083647.1, on the reverse strand, counting down.
TTATATAAAACCAAGTTATTATCATCATTATTTAATACAAATTGGCACATGGACAACCTTGGGCCAGGTAGTGTTCAGAAGGATGCACAGGATAGAGGATGGAGGATAATGAGACTCAGCAGAGAGTCCTGCCTCCTGCACGTTGCCAGAAGAGAGGGAATGTGGCAGCGTCTCAAAAGTGACATGTTTGGTGTCTTGTTAGGAGAAGAACACAAATATCAGGAGGAACGAAACCCAGACGGGACAATATGAGTGGAGTGTGAACACCGGCTCGTTCTATTAGCTGCATATCTGTCCCACAGAGACATCATCACTATTCGGTAAATGAACGTGGACTCGAATTCTAATATGTACTTGCATTATCTATTTCTCCTCCTACCCAAATTTGATTTCTTCTTTATTAAAATAAGAGAAATAACGACTCCGGCCCAAATTTTTTCAACTTTCTTCCGGAATTTTCCAATAACACAAGACATATTGTTGCACCAGAGAAAAGATAATTACGTTTCAGACGAGAAAATAACAAGTGAATAACTCCACAAGGCTGGAAAATGATTTCACCTCCTGCTGACCTGCTCCTGCTTTTAATTCCCTCTGTAATATGTTGGTGTCGGTATTAAGGTTTTTTAAAATTGATTCACCGCTCCGTCCACTGAAGTAACAGTCGGTGAAAATACTAAATAAGCCTGGAGACGCCCCCCCCCCCTCACTTCTCCCTCTCTCTCCTCGAGAAAAGCTGCTGCTCTCATGCAGTTTCTGTCTTTTGCTTTATTGAATAACATCAGCCACGGTCATCTGCTCCCGATTGCAGGGGGGGGGGGCTGGGGGGGGGAATCACCCTCAAAGTAATAAAAACACTTAGATCCCCGGATAGGAGGCGAGAAATGTGGAAGCTTTGAAATTCCGAACATGAGGCCGACGCTTCCATCTGAAGCGTTTCTACCGCCAACAGCACTTTGATGTAACTTTGCCTTCTCTCCTTTCCTCATCCTCTCCTCTTATATTTATTCCCCTCTTTTCTCTCGTGTTTGACCCGTCTCCCTACATTTGCTCCTCTCCCCTCAGCTCCCACTCGTTTCCTTTCATCCTCTCCTCTCCTTCTCCCTCTCCTTATTCTACTTCTTCCCATCTCCCTGCATTTTCTCTTCTTTCTCCCTTTCTCTCCTTCTCTCTCCTTGTGTCCACATTTAGTCCTTCTCATCTCCTCTTGTCTCCTTTCCTTTGATTTCCTCCTTTCCTCATATTCCTCCTCTCCTCTCGTTTCCATTCGTCTCTTCTACTCACCCTCATCCTCTCCACTCGTTTCCATTCACCTCTTCCTCTTTTCCTCTCTTCCTCTCCTCATCCTTTCCTTTCCTCCTGTCCCCTCCTCATTATCATGTCTCCTCTCGTCTATCCTCTTCTCCTCTCATTCTCACACTCATTCTCCTCTCCTTTCCTTTCCTTTTCTCTCATCCTCTCCTCCTCTCCTCCTCTCCCCTCATCTCCCCTCGTTTCCTTTCATCCTCTCTTCTCTCTCTCCTTATTCTACTTCTTTCTCTCGCCTCTTCCCGTCTCCCTGTATTTTCTCTTCTTTCTCCCTTTCTCTCCTTGTGTCCACATTTAGTCCTTCTCCTCATATGTTAAACTTTCTCCTCTCCTCCTGTCTCCTTTCCTTTGATTTCCTCCTCTCCTCATATTCCTCCTCTCGTCTCGTTTCCATTCCTCTCTTCCTCTCCTCATCCTCACCCTCATTCTCTTCTTGTTTCCTTTCCTTTTCTCTACTCTTCCTCTCCTCATCCTTTCCTTTCCTCCTGTCCCCTCCTCATTATCATGTCTCCTCTCGTCTATCCTCCTCTCCTCACTCATTCTCCTCTCCTTTCCTTTCCTCTCCTTCTCTCATCCTTTCCTTTTCTCTCCTCCTCCTCTCCTCTCGTTCCCTTTCATCTCTTCCTCTCTTCCTCATGTCTCCTCTCCTCATCCTCACACTCATTCTCCTCTCCTTTCCTTTCCTCTCCTTCTCTCATCATTTCCCCTTCTACTCACCCTCATCCTGTCTTCTCGTTTCCATTCACCTCTTCCTCTCTTCCTCTCCTCATCCTTCCTTTCCTCCTGTCCCCTCCTCATTATCATGTCTCCTCTCGTCTATCCTCTTCTCCTCATCCTCACACTCATTCTCCTCTCCTCTCCTTCTCTCATCCTTTCCCTTTCTCTCCTCATCCTCTCCTCTCGTTTCCTCTCCCCTCCTCCCCTCCTCCTCTCCTCTCCTCTCATTTTAAGCGGAGCTACAACGGCAGCAGTGATTTAGCCTAAATGAGTTTGGAGACTTTTTTTTTAATCTAATCATCTCCCGTGTGTATTTCTTCTTCCTGCTCTGTCGGCAGTTTATCAGCCAATGAGCTGCAGCCGACTCCATCCCCGAATCCTCACTAAATCGTACAGTAGAGAGCATGAAGGTGCCTTTTTCTCCCTTTTCTCCTTTTTCTCCTTCTCAATTGAACCATCTCCCCAAGTCTCTCTTCCACCTCCTTCCTCCCCCCCACTCTGCTTGTTGTCCATTAGTGTGCAGGCAGTCTGCGGTCAGCTAAACTGTGCATGTAAAGCTCTGCTCTCGTTTAGCTTCCTCTCCTCCTGACACGGACTCAGCTGACTGTTCCCGATGCTCACTCACCCATTAGAGGGGAAAGGAGTTGATTCTCCCTCTTTCTCTTTTTGTCTCTGCATGTTCTCTCCTTCCCTGCCTGCCCTCACCAGAACATGTATTCTGGCACTTTCCTCCTCGCTCTCCCCTGCTCTTATCTTGTTCCCTCTCCGTGTTCTGGTGGCGTTCACCTCCTCTCTCCTCCATCTCCAGCGCTTTCTCCTTGTGTTGCTGTACATGTCCTCTCCATTACCCGGCTCTCCGCACCTATAGCTCCACCGTGTCTCTTTTCTCACCCGGCAGCTCTTTCCTATCATTTTGTACGTGCATCTGCAGAAGTGCTCGGATATTTAAAAAATACTGGAATAGCCTGGAAAAGTCGTGCATTCGAAATTTCACTTTGATGGAAGAAGCACAAAAGGATGAACAAGGGAATGTACTCGAGGCACTTTCAGACTGCAGGTCTTACTCAGTATCTGTCTTTACTTATACATCGACATTAGCATTTTAATACTGATGCAGGTCAAACTGGAGAATTCACAACTGACCCAGTTAAATGTTTGGTGGTTAAGTTGCATATGTATACGGCTCAGTGCATCTACTGGAGAAAACTGTTATTATTTTCTTATTATCCACTCACCGCATGAAAAGATATAAACCAACAATATATAAGAAAAGATATCTTTCCCCATTTCCCCAAATCCATTAGTTCCTCATGAAAATGCTTTCATTATAAATACTTTAGCTATTTTCATAAATCTCAAGTTTCCAATTGTTATATTTCCCTGTTTATATTGCATGTTTACTTATTTATTAGTTTTTTTAATGCGTTTTATTTTTACACTTTGCTGCTGTAACATGCTGCAAATTTCAAATCTCATCTCATCTCATCTTATCTTATATTGGATCCTCTTATCTTAACTTCTATGACCAGGTCACAATTGCAATCTTAAATTCCATCTTTTTAAATGTGCATTGGTTCTGGACTATTTTTTGCTGCGTATTAATAAACATTTAGTTTGTGATGAAGGATCTTGTCAGAATTATATTACTTTTTTTTTTTTTAACTGATGCTTTTCACGTCTACATCTCCTTAATTTGCTGCTGTAGCACAATGCTAATTTCCCCATTGTGGGACTAATTAAGGTTTATCTTATCTTATCTTAGTGCCAGCTGTGGCTCAGGAGATAGAGCGGGTCGTCCGCTAACCCCAAAAAGTCGATGGTTCGATTCCCGGCTTGTCTTCCTGTGCATTCTGAGGTGTCCTTGGGCAAGATGCTGAACCCCCAAATTGCCCCTGTGCAAACAAAGCTATTTCAAGATTTAAGGTTTTAGGGCTTAGAGGCTTTAAGATTAGACAAGTAGCACATTTATCATAGGATAAGTACATTTTCATAAATAGGTCACTAATACAAACCTCAGTTTAATTTCTGGTATTTAAATTGTGTATTTGTTGGGGACTATTTTCTGCTGCATTATATATATATACGTCTGAAACTGAATGTCCAACCGTGAGGCTTGTCGCTGTGTTTTTAATACTTTGAGTTTGCTTGTTACTTGTGTTACTTGTGTTACTTGTGTTACTTGTGTAATGTTGTGTTGTATTGTATTTTTGGGCACTGTGTGGTTTTCACTGATAGGACAGAAAGTGTTTAAACCAGGTCACACGGCAAACAACTCCAGCCTAAGTTCACAGATTTTATTTTTGCATTTTAATATTGACAGATTTATCCTTTAATCTGAAAAGTATCTAATTGATGATGTACATTTAGTTGAAATACTCCAAGTAAAACTACGTATGTATCTGAATGCAGTACTGACTGTACTTTCCCCCCCCGTGTAGCAGTCACCCATCCATCCACTCTTTTTCATCTCTCGCCCTGCTCTTCTTCACTTCCCTCTTCCTCCCTCCATCCATCCTCTCCCCTCCTTTGCACTTTACGCCCCTCTTCCCTCTTTCATCCCCTCTCTCTCTCTCTTTCCCTACCTCTCTCCTTCCTCCCACTCCCGTACCTCTCTCTCTCTCCCTCTTTCCTCCCCAGAGGGAATGAGTAAGTGTACGGTTGAGTGGAGAAGAGAGGTGGGTCCTGCCCTCCCAAATTCTATTTCAGAGAAACTCGAGCTCAGAGAAGCATGTCTGTCTTCAGAGAGCAAGCGCTGGCCTGCTTTTACAGTTTCGTAAGCGGCACACGGGAGCGCACGCCACCCGCAGATAAACACGAGTCCCAGAGCCAATAAACACGCCGAAGGAAAACAGACGTCAAACTGTATTTTGCCCACGCTTCCTTTCACCCTGCGTCCCGTAATGAAACATATAGAAAAGTCAGCAAGCGAGCGTTCCCACGCCTATACATGATTCATATCAATGTAAACACACGTGTGCACATGAACACACACACACGCGTGCACACACACTCAGATGACCCGTTCTTTCCGCGTTGCTGCTTTGGGTCTGTGAGTCTGTGTTCTGGGCCTGACGGGTAATGGCGGCGACACACACACACACACACACACACACACACACACACACACACACACACACACACACACACACACACACAGCAAAAGGAGCAGGGCTGGCAGAGAGGGTATGAATTATACATCCACCCTGTCTTTATGCATTAGATAGAAAAAAGAAGAGATGGGGGGAGAGAAGAGATGGAGGGAGAGGAGGAGAGAAATGGCAGCAAAGCAAGAAGGAGATGACGCGGCCCTGATACGTAACATGGAACCTTGTGATGGAGAGAGGAGGAGGAGGAGGAAGAGGTTACATCCGTTAAGTGTCTATCACCTTGACAAGTGCGGCCTTAACACTCACTCCGGCTTGTTTTGGGTGTGCATGTGTGTGTGTGTGTGTGTGTTTGTGTGTGTGTGTGTGTGTGTGTGTGTGTGTGTGTGTGTGTGTGTGTGTGTGTGTGTGTGTGTGTGTGTGTGTGTGTGTTGAGTGCAGGTCCACAGCTGGACGGTGGAATCGCTCCTAGCAACATTTTCTGCTGTTGCGATGCTCAGTGGTTCACAGTTCAAAGAGTTCTCTCCTCTGCAGCTGGAGGACGACTCAGGAGAGGGAGGTGCACACACACACACACACACACACACACACACACAGACACACACAAACCCACACACATACACACACACACACACACACAGAAACACCATCTTGGGACAAATTTTCATCTGTTTTTTTGCTTTACCTCCCAAAAGCGTCAACCTCGTTTCAGATTTGTCCGTTCGGTGGAAGCGAGCAAAGCTAAAGTGCTTTCGGAGACGTGAGCGAGAAACCTGCGTCTCACTGTGGGGGGGGGGGGGGGGGGGGGGAGGACCTGCTGCCTGTCACCGCTGTCAGGAGAAAACTCCTCACGTCTCTGAAGAGCCGGCGTCTTGAGAATAAACAACATATTTTTCAGATTGAGAGTTGTCCAGGATTCTCTGGCAGTTACTGTGATACGAGCTGGTTTTTTTATTTCTTTTTTTCTGATGCTTTAGATCCTTGTTTTTCTAATTCAGTTTATCTTTTGATCTTATTTTTCTTTTTTTGTTCACTTCATGTTTGCTTCATCAGTTTGTTTTGAGAGATGAGAGGAGCTTTTATCCCTTTTTTCTATCCACTTCATGAAATATTTTATGTATGACAGATTAGTTTAGATCCACAAATGCACTTTAGAGTAAATTTTACTGTAAATTCCAGATGTGGGTCAAACTCCCCTGGCTTCACAGGTTGTTCAATTTAATAAGAATAAGAATATGTTGGTTAAACTTCATCTCACATTTTCCGTCTCGTGATGTTTAGTTTAGTTTCATCCACTTCACTCATTGTTTTGTTTTTGGTTTTGTTTCCTGACTTGAGGTGAAGTGTTTATTCAACAATCTTCACAAAGTTAATCTTCAATCCTGAATCTCTCGTCTGTCAGATGCTGTTTTCGCTGCCATGACAAGAGACCCGACTAAACCTGAACAGGTTTCAGGGGAATTGAGCGAAAACAAAAAAAGAAGAGAAAAGACAGATGAATAAACCAGTGGAAACCAGCAGGGAGGACGGACAAAGCAAAATTGAGAGACTCTCGGCTTTGATGCCCGTTTTTTATTCTGAAGGACTTCACACTCCTGCTTCTTGCTTGGATTTTGCACGACACACAAACCTGCTGCTGTGAAACAAGAAGAAGACGGTTTGTTGATCATGTTTATGCAGTTGTGTCCCAACATGGTAACAAGAGGCTGGTTTTCAATTCTGCAGTGAATTTAGATCCATTTATAAATCAGCATCTATATAAATAAGAATCGTCATGGGTTTATTGTGATCTCCCTGCAGTTCTCATGCATGCTCTGCACACACTCCCTCAGCGTGTGCACAGGCAAATACACAACTACAGCAAGTGTGTGTACATCCATGCAAACACACACTCACACACACATTCACATTTGAATGACTTCTTGACTTCCACATTTTCACAGAGACGTAATATCATTGAGGGTGGAAGTGGCTGAGTGTGTTTTTTTATCCCAACTCACACAATAGAAGTAAAGCGTGAATCACAAAAGAGGAAAAGTAGATATCATGAGAGACAAATGGTGTTTAGTTAAAAAAAAGGGAACAAAAAACTCAGAGTGGCTCGCAGACAGTACGACGGCTGAGGCGTGACACACAAGTGCAAACACAACCACAACACAACCGCACAAAAAGGAAACACAACAAAAATGAATGTGAGAAAAATTTAAATTAAATGTTGTGGCTTTTGTAGTTTTTCTTGTCACTTTAGCATTTGTGGTGTTGCTTTTGCAGCTGGGTTAGTTGTCACTTTTAAATGTGTTGTAGTTTTTGCGGTTGTGTTGAGACCTCTGTAGTTGTGCGGTCACATTTGTATTCATGTTGTGGCTTTTGTGGTTGTGTTATTTGTCAAGTTTGCATGTGTGTTGTGGTTTTTGCTATTGAATTGCGGCCTCTGTAGTTGTGTTGTCACATTTGCATTTGTGTTGTGGCTTTTGCGGTTGTGTTGTGTGGTCTCTAGTTGTGTTAGGGCCTCTGTAGTTGTGTTGTTACGTTTGCATTTGTGTTGTGGCTTTTGCGGTTGTGTTGTTGACTCTCTAGTTGTGTTAAGGCCTCTGTAGTTGTGTTGTTACGTCTGCATTCGCGTTGTAACTTTTGCATTAGTGTTTCAGCTCCTGTGCTTGTACTTGTGAGACGTATCGACCCTGCACTCAAACAAGGTTACACAAACAGTGCCCCCTTCACATCCAACCCCTCAATAACAGAGAGAGACAGTAACTTCTGAAGCCGGATTCGAACCCCCCGACCCCCCCCCAGCAGTGCGGCTTCGGGCTGTGCGCCCGGCATGAAACACCTCCACACAGGAAGCTCTGATCTGCGGCGGCTGCCCGGAGCTATTTGAACTGGATCAGCCCAGAACTTTTTTCCGGCGTTGCCTTTTGCGAGAATTATATTCTGCTCATAACGTGAGAGTCCCAGGGGCGAATCATTAGGATGCAGACGGCAGCAGTCGGCCGGTATCACCGCCGAGAGACACCCAGGACAGAGTCATCAACAGAGGAGGCGCTGCCGAGAGCCGGAGCCTCTTCCTCATTACTGGCTCCGAGTTGTTTGCTAAGTAGCTCCCCAGATGCTGTGGTAAGAGTGTGTTTAGGGCCAGGCGACAAAGAGGCCCTCTAAATAAAAGACCAGTCACTGACACACATGGCCTATTTGTTCCCACTTTACAGGGACGGAGGTGAACACTGGATTTATTATCCTGTCACCACAAAAACCCACTCGCACTAATAGGAGCTCCACCAGCCGTTTTCTTGTGGAGGGGAAATGTGTGACCAGTATAAAAATGTTCCATCCTTAACTCCATCTGCAGGAAACTCCAAATATAATAAGGGACATTTATTCTCCTCTGTTCCAATTCATGGACATTCAGAATTTTAAATAAGGCAGATTTCTGGATGATTTGTCACAGATTTTTTAAACTTTGATTTCTGCCTGATCTCTCAACAAACATCTCTATTACCAGGTGAAAAATGAAACTGCAAACGTTTTAACCTACTTAACTTGCAGAGTGAAACATTATCAAAACCAAAGCTTAGGCCATTAGTGATTATCTTTCTGTAATAACTCCGATATATATAATAAAACAAACAATATACTTTATAAGAAGAGGACCGAAGGAAACAACTTTACACTAACAGGGAAAATGCTACTTTCTTGTGAAGAATCTGTGTCTGTTTATAATCAGAATTATTAAACTCTATCAGATCTGGATGAGTTCAAATTTTAAACATGGTTAAGTTTGAACTGTTCACAGTCACTTCAGGGTGAGGAATTCTGAGATTCCATCACTGACACTGACCATTAGCTACTAGGAGAAGCAGAAACGGCACATAAAGTGAAGCCAAATCAGTTTGATCGCCCCCTGGTGGCTGGCTGCAGTATAGGTAATAAACCTAGCCTTCTCCATGTTAGTACATGGGCTATGGATCAAATAAAAAAAAGTTAAAAGTGCACACCAAATAAATTTTAGGTAGCTCTTATCACACTGATGTTCATGGTTCCAGTAAGTTTGGTTTTAATTTGTTATTTGATGCTATAAAAACAAGGTGAAACATCCTGATTGGTCGAGCACGTGCATCAACAGGACCTTGATACTGTGGAACCACTCCCACGATCAAACTAAGCTCCCCAACGTTCCCATTACAGACTTCACAGTCACTACATCCCAGTATCTTCCTGCAGACTTGATGTTCCTCTGCTTCGACAGGTGTTTTCACTCAGTGTCTTTTCAGAGTGTGAGTTATCAAACCAACATCACAGACGCACAGACTCACTCACAGTCTGGTCTTTTTTATTCCCCTGTGCATGATTTTATTTTAAATATCATCTAACACCTATCCAGCACAGAATCCTTCTCACCTCCACCCACAGCTGACTAGACTGACCAACCGTTACACAACTGCAGTCAGGGTGTTGTGCGACAAACTCTGTGCAGGAACACACAGGATTGTTTAGTTGAGGGAGTGAAAAATTAAAAGGGGTCATCAGTTCTGTTTTGCCTGCACAGAGCAGCTGACGTGTTCATGTAGGTTTAAGTGTCTGTAGTGTAACATCAAAGAGCATTTTGAGTGACTATCAGCTCCAGGCCCATGAGAAAGATCAGGTTCAAACACACACACACACTCAAACACACACAAATACACACTCACAGATGCTTGATCAGTCACGAGCATGCATAGTCAATTACACACATTCCCACAAGTGAACACGTGCCTGCTGTACAAAGTCCTGCACATGTTCCAGTATCAGCCGCACGCAAATACACAGTTTGTGGCCTGTGTCTGATCTGCTCCCACCTCTCCGATCAATAATTCATTGATCCCGTCTTCAATAATGTTCCTAATCAAACTTTCATGCGACGTGATGACTGCGCCGGAGTGATTTTATTTGCGAGAAATTAGAAGAAGAAGAAGACGTGGCGAGATCACAGTGTGCGAGTACTGCAGCACGATGAGGAGGAGGCCACCTGCAGGAGGTGAGGAGCGAGCGAGGAGGTGTGGACGGGTCTGGAGGTTCTACAGGGGAAGGAGTTAGCGAGATGAGGAGGAGGAGGCCACCTGCAGGAGGTGAGGAGCGAGCGAGGAGATGTGGACGGGTCCGGTGATTCTACAGGGGAGGAGTTAGCGAGATGAGGAGGAGGAGGCCACCTGCAGGAGGTGAGGAGCGAGCGAGGAGGCGTGGACGGGTCAGGTGGTTCTGCAGGGGAGGAGTTAGTGAGATGAGGAGGAGACAACAGGGATAGAAGAGAGGAGAGAGGACAGAGGACAGAGGACAGAGGACAGTGGAGAGAGGAGAGAGGACAGAGGACAGAGGACAGAGGACAGAGGACAGAGGACAGAGGACAGAGGAGAGAGGAGAGCGGAGAGAGGAGAGAGGAGAGAGGAGAGAGGAGAGAGGAGACAGGAGAGAGGAGAGAGGAGAGAGGAGAGAGGAGAGAGGAGAGAGTAGAGAGGAGAGAGGAGAGAGGACAGAGGAGAGAGGAGAGAGGACAGAGGACAGAGGACAGAGGACAGAGGACAGAGGACAGATGAGAGAGGACAGAGGAGAGAGGAGAGAGGAGAGAGGACAGAGGAGAAAGGAGAAAGGAGAGAGGAGAGAGGAGAGAGGAGACAGGAGAGAGGAGAGAGGAGAGAGGAGAGAGTAGAGAGGAGAGAGGAGAGAGGAGAGAGGAGAGAGGAGAGAGGGCAGAGGACAGAGGACAGAGGACAGAGGACAGAGGACAGAGGACAGATGAGAGAGGACAGAGGAGAGAGGAGAGAGGAGAGAGGAGAGAGGACAGAGGACAGAGGACAGAGGACAGAGCTTTGTGTAGCAGAGACACTGGGATCCACACTGGGAGCAAACTGGGAGAAGGAAGATATGAAATGAAGAAGAGGTGGAGGGTTATAAATGGGGAACAACTTAACAGAGGTGAAACGAGTGGCGGGGGAGGGATAATAGCGCTCAAGCACACAGGCTCACACAGGACCAACCGCACACAGACACACTCACCTGTACAGACACACACACTCGGGGTCATTCATCAACGCCATTCGCCGATTCATAGAGCGGCGAGGAAGCTCCAGTTTAACAGGATCCAACATGGCAGCCGCCGAAGACGCTTGTTGTGCTTGTTTTGAGTCGGTTGACCCATTTTAGATCAACAAAACATCAATAACGCTTTCCTCAGCACACACACAACACACACACACACACACACACACACACACACACAACACACACACACACACGGTGAGAGTGTATAAACCGCCCGTCTCCCAACTCTGGGCGAGAGGAAGTCAGCGCGGGTGTTTGAAGTGAGTCTGATCAAACAGAGAGTATGCAGCACCACCGGCAGACGCCACAGCTCATAGTCCTCACTGCACCAGAGACAGGAAGACACGCCTCCTGTCAATTCTATCTCTCTTCCTCCCCCCCACTCGTCTCTCACGCTCTTCTTTTTCATCCTCAGCTGCACTTTTTCCACCGGCTCACCTCTTCCTGGGATTCCGTGTCCATCCCCCCCCCCCCCCCCCCCCTCTCTCTCTCTCTCTCTCTCTCTCCCTCTCCCTCTCCCTCTCTCTCTCTTTCACTCTATCTTCCGTCTCTCTTTCTCTGTCTCTTTCTCCACACTTTTTTTCAAATCTCAAAATTGCTTCAAAATTGCTCTCTCTCTCTCTCTCTCTCTCTCTCTCTCTCTCTCTCTCTCTCTCTCTCTCTCTCTCTCTCTCTCTCTGTCTCTCCCTCTCCCACTCCATCTCTCTCTGTCTTTCACTCTATCTTCCTTCTCTCTCTCTCTGTCTCTCTCTCCACACTTTTTTTCAAATTTCAAAATTGCTTCAAAATTGCTCTCTCTCTCTCTCTCTCTCTCTCTCTCTCTCTCTCTTTCACTCTATCTGCCTTCTCTCTCTCTCTGTCTCTCTCTCCACACTTTTTTTCAAATTTCAAAATTGCATCGTTGCTTGCTTTACATTTTACATTTTATCCTCTTGTTTCATAACACCTCCTCATCTAAAAAAAAGCCATATTTCACATTCGGCAAATATAATTCACCATTGTGCGCCAACTATAAATAAATCTTTTTCCATTCCTTCCTTCCTTCCTTCTATACCTGTCTGTGGCTGCACCTGAGGCTCTGGGATGATTGGTGCCACACGTCAGCCACTTGTGTCCGTGCACATCCACAGTGTGAGGAATAAAACAGAAAGAGAAAAGTGCAGACAGCCGCAGTTTCTGTCGGAGCCGTGTTTGTTCAGAGGCTGAAACCTCCTCTAAGGGAGCTGGCTCCTCTATGCAGCAGCAGCTATGAAGGATGTCAACACAAAGCTCGGAGAAGAACAGAGGCCTCCTGCAGCCTCCTGTAGTAATCAGGGATGAGAGGACCGAGCGGAGGAAGGGAAAAAAGGAAGAAGCCGAAAGAAGAGGAGCTTCAGAACTACACATGAGGTGAGGACAATTTGCCAGCCTTTGATTAGGCTCTTCAAACTGGTGTAAGGATCTTTTTTCCCACCCATCACACACTCCTGAGCCACATATAACAGGCACAGAACTACCAAGACACACACTGACAGCCGCACACACACACACAACACAATGAGGTGTGGACACAATGGAAGAAATGTACAATCTGCCGCCTCATTTGTAACATCACACTCCTGTGCGTCTGCGTGAGGAAGCTGGAGGTGACGCCTCAGAGAACCAAGACGTCTCCTCGTTTCCCATTTCCGTTCCAAGAGAAAACTAATAAAGTTCCTACATCTCATCTCTCCTTCGTCATTTTCTATAGAGACGGAGAAGAAGAATCTTAATGGAGTGATCTCCTCTCGCAAAACTCCAGGGAGAGAAAGAAGGGAGAGTTATGGGGGAGATGGGGGAGGAGGAGGGAGGAGGAAGGACAGCACAGAGGTGGAAACTCATAATGAGCTTTCATCATTGTGAGTTATCTCCAAACTCTTTGATAATCATAATATCTTTGACATCATCATCATCATCTCCTCCTCCTCCTCCTCCTCCTCCTCCTCCTCCTCCTCCTCCTCCTCCTCCTCCTCCTCCTCCTCCTCCTCCTCCTCCTCCTCCTCCTCATCAATATCATGTCTTTCAGCATCAGCAACATACCCACCTCTATCCTCATCTTCATCATCATATGATCATACCCTTCATTTCCATTTCTATCCTCATCTTCATCATCATATGATCATACCCTTCATTTCCATTTCTATCCTCATCTTCATCATCATATGATCACATTAATTATGTTCATCATTTCCATCTGTATCCTCATCTTCATCATCATATCATCATACCCATCATTTCCTCCTCTATCCTCATCTTCATCATCATATCATCATACCCATCATTTCCATCTATATCCTCATCTTCATCATCATATGATCCCATTAATTGTGTTCATCATTTCCACCTCCATCCTCATCTTCATCATCATATCATCATACCCATCATTTCCATCTGTATCCTCATCTTCATCATCATATCCTCATACCCATCATTTCCATCTGTATTCTCATCTTCATCATCATATCATCATACCCATCATTTCCATGTCTATCCTTATCTTCATCATCATATCCTCATACCCATCATTTCCATCTGTATCCTCATCTTCATCATCATATGATAATACCCATCATTTCCATGTCTATCCTTATCTTCATCATCATATGATCACATTAATATGTTCATCATTTCCACTTCTATCCTCCTCTTCATCATCATAGGATCATACCCATCATTTCCTCCTCTATCCTCCTCTTCATCATCCCAGCAGTCACTGTCACACAACATGGACCCGTCACTGTTAATCATCAGTGATTAAAAACGGTTATGACGATGATTCCAAATGTCTCATCAGGTTTTTTGGACACAAACTTCTGTTTTGTTGATGATGTGCGATCATCATTACATCATCATCATTACATCATCATCATTACACCATCATCATTACCATTAATATAATCAGCATCACATGAAACCATTAAACATGGCAATCATCGTCCCCATCTTCATCATCGCTGTCATCACCCTCATCAGAATTATAATCACCGTCGTTACCCCCCCCCCCCGCTGCTTTCATCACCGTCGTCTTCAGAAACATTATCAGCATCATCGTCATGATTTTGTTTGTGTAAATAACATTAAGGACGTCGAGGACTGTTCGGGCCATTGGACATATTCATCAGGCTGCTCCTGCCCCCCCCCTCTCGGCCCGGTGCTTTAAAATGCAGATGGCCGAGAACAACCTTTGTAAAAAAGGTCTTTTGTCCCGGAGGCTGTCAGCGTCCTCCGCAACTCCAGATGAACTATTGCAACTCCGGAGCACTGAATGGATCTGCACCTGTCCCGGAGCCGTGATGTATGAGGTGCAGAGTTTCTAATTTATGTTGACTCTGTCCGAAGACAAGCTTTTTTTAACCTGGATTTCGGCAATAATAATGATTCTCTAGCCTCAATAACAAATCTCACATCTGCAGACATACGTTCATTCTCACTCTTTAGTTTGGAATCACCTTCAGCACGACCTCGCCTGAAGGAGTCATGTTTTCACAGCAATTTATGCGAAAAGTACTACACAGATCTCCATTCAGTCTGGTAAATGGATGTGACTTGGGTCAAGAATGAAGGCATTACATTTTGCGTGGATCCAACTCAATTTTTGGTGAGGATGTGGATTAAAAACATTCAAATTCAATTAAATACACAATCATTTACACCATGTTCATTGCCTTAGTGTCCTCTGATATCCTACTGAGGATAACTGTGGACATTTAGGTTAAAAGCACAGTGTGAATGACACCATTCCGATTTGAATGTCAGGGGTTACGGACACTTGGACGACACCACAGAAGCAGCATGGAGGCATTTGATGTGTTTTTCTAGGTTATTTTTTACGTTTGAGGAATTGTTCAATATTTACTTCTATTGTATTGCATTTGGCTGCAACGCTGTTTACCCCTGAAACTCCAAAAGAGTTTTGTGAACTCAGACACTTCACCCACCACCTCCATCGGCACAGTGGTGAGGAGATAATGTGGGAACTTCCATTTGTCGGTGTTGCTTCAACAAAATCACATTATCCGTCCACTTCCTCTTCACCTTTATATTCCTATGAGAGCCAGACGATCATGTGCAGGATGGTTTTTCCCTGGCGGAGGTTCATGCACTCTGCTGAGTGCATTCTGGTTTCACAGGGATCAATATCATCACCGCCGTCATCATCGCCTGCTCCCGTGCTCCCTATCTGGAGGCACATCAGATTAGTGGCCAGTTTTCTAATATAAAGCCCTCTGAGTCGGGCTGAGCCCAGGATTAGACCTGAGGTGAGGATTATTCTGCAGGTAATAAGGAAAATTGCAGCTCCGATAAAATTACACACGCGCCGAAGCAGAAGGTGGCGTGCACGCGGGAACCCGGGAGTCGTGTAGGAATCAGAGGGGCCGAGTTAGTCAGCACCCTCGGAATGAAGTAGCGACAAAATCCTGGCAGCGCTGGAGCATCTGTTGTTTCTGCCTTATTATGTCCCATTAGCGTGGTGTAAAATGAGGGGTTTGTTTACGGCGCCCCGGCTCTGGATGGAATCAAGGTAGCTGGCTGAGAATCCCTCCGTTTCCCTCTGCCTTGTCTGATGGATTACAATGCAAATGACTCACTCCATCCTTCCTTTGTTTGACTCACTCCTGCTGTTTGAAAATCTACTGGGGATTTTTTTGTTTTGTTTTTCTGGACAAAGATGAAAAGAGGATTTTTTCGTGGTTCCTCCCACACATGCACGTGATGTGTGTGAGTCTCATAACGCTGGTGTTCAGGATGACAAGGAGAAAAATAATGTGTCATAGAGGGGCGGAAATTTTCCTGTAAATTTCCAGAAACTTTCCGGAAACTTTCCACGGGTATATTAAGCTCGGGAATTTTAGGAATTTTGAAAAAAAAAAAAACTATGCAAATGAAACACTGAGCAATAAAAACATCATTCAAAACACTATTTTAAATGTATCTATTTATATCTCTGGCATTGCATTAGTGTTTTTTTACAAACTTTTTTCTCATCTTATTCTACAGAACAATGCCACGTGCACTATCTCATGTGTGGAGACATTTCACCCCATCCAATGTAGAAGCAAATACTGTGCAAAGACCTTTGTTAAGAATGACACAACGATGCAGAAGCATATAGTCAAGTGCCCAATGTTTCCTCAGGGCTCAAATCAGCCCATGACAAAACAAAATGTTTATATTTATGTCTGTATATGACAAGGTAAATACAGTTAGTATAAATTAACCACAACATTTCCAGTTTATTCCCATTAATTCCTGTTAATTCCTGTTAATTCCCGTATATTCCCGTTAATTTGCATGGAAAGTTTCCAACTTTGAATATTCCCGGAATTTTGCAACCCTAGTCATAAAACACGGGTCCAACAATTATCAGGATGAACGTAGTTGCCAAAATCATTTGTTAAACGAGTAAATAATTAAAGAGCTGGAGACTCTCAGCATGAAAGTTACCAGGTCAGCTGTTAATTGAATTGAGTCCGACGGCTTGAGGGAAATAAACACAGAGATGGGGGGGGGGTGGGGCATCTTTCCACCTCTTCAGCGCATCATCTCTTTTTTAAATGCCAGCTTTCTTATTGTAAAACGCTGTGAGTGCCAGAGGGCATCTTAGACGTTGGCTGAGGCTCCACGCTAAAGGCCAATGTCTCCCCTGTAATACCAGCCCCCCCGACACCCACCTGCTGGGACCATCCACCCGAGCTGCTGTTAGCTGCTTCCTCTCCACCGCTGCACGTTCGCCTGACTCATACCTCCAGAAGTAATGTGCCTTTGCCTCCTTTCCTCTCACCGCCGCTGATTCTCTCCACTTTCACTCTCTTCTCTCTTTTTCCACCTAATTTCTCTCTCCTCCCTTCATTTCGCTCTGAAGCTGCCACGAGCCCTCGTCTTGTTTTAAAAGGAAAAAGAAATAAAGAAATGGTCTCGTCTTTGTCGTACACTCAACTTTTTGTCCTTCTTCATATTAATCCCTCAAGCAGATCTCTCTATTTCCCCTTCACATTTTTTTTCTGTCTTTTTTTTTTGTCGTGTCTTGGGGCCAAAGCAACGCCTCGGCCAGACAATAGTGTTATGTGTTATTATCCGCCTGCAGCTGGTTCTATATGAGGACTGAGCAGCTCGGGGTCCCATCAGAGTCCCACACTGAACCGAAGACGAGTCCTATTCCTTTGCTCGGCCGACACAATCAGCCCAAGCAGCAGCGACCTGAGGAGGAGTATTAGAGAGGAGCAGAAACAAGGATGGAGCAGGAATGACAAAGCCCATTGTGTATCGAGTGCAGCCTGGCATCTTTCATATTCCGGGCTGGTATCTGGCTATTTTGTCCGTTCTTATTCATGCTTTCATCCCTTCATCCCGGCTGCTGGCCTCTCCGGCTCCTCTTAACACCCCCGGCTCACTCGCTGACTGACTTTATCTCCTGGCGGCGAAAAACCTTTTCTCTTTCTCTCTCCATTAAAAACATCGACTCCCCGGGAGCTCCCCAGGTTGTTTCCGAGCGCTTGCATCATCGCCGCCATCGCTGCCACAGTCGTTCACATCAACAAACCTCATTAGCGTGGGGGGGATAGCAACAGAAGCAGCAGCGTCGGATCTGTCCTCGAATCTTTCAACCTGCTCCTCCGCGTGAACAACCCAAAGTTGAGTAAACATTTCGTGTCACATTACAGATTCGTGGCCATGCTGCTGACATACTAAACAGATCATTACCCTCCTGTGGGCAGATCAGATGATGATGATGTTGTGCAGCGTGCACAGACACTCCAGGGCAGGATGGGAGACGGGGGCACCTTCCTGTGAAAGATGCATTGGAGAGGTCTGGTTTCATTGCCTCTGGGCGGAGATGTTCTTTAGGATGAACCCACGACCGGGATTATGATTCAGAGCCACAACCGTTAACAACAGAAAGAACAAAACCTTTCATCTTTAAAAATGAGGTGAGAATATTTGAGATAATGTCACCGCCGCAGAGGAATAAAAATCAAGGGGCTGGAGAGATTCTTCCAGTTCTAACAGATAAATGACACATGAGTGGCGGAAGAAAATCAGAACAGGAGCCGGGTTGAGGTCGGCTTGTTAGGAAGATGTAAAGATCAAGTGACACGGGAGAAAGAGAAGAGAGATCAAAAGGTCCTCTTAATAAAAGATACAGAACATAAGTAATTTACAAGCTGATTTTTACGCAGTCATTTTTAAAATTGTGCAATAAGCAGTTTGATTTTATATGTCTTGTCTGCGATTTGTCCAAACTAAGAGCAGAAATCTGTGAAACTGTGTTTTCACTGGGATTCAACTTGAAAAATAACATTTAACCCAGTTTATTTGAGAGTGGTTGACAACTAAAGGTTAAGTCTAGGACTGCGACCAGTTTTTCTTCACAATAAAATATTCTGCACGTTATATTTTTGGTCTGTAGAATAAAAGGGAAAGCACTAAAAGGCTCGTCAATTTCACCCATGATCGCACGTTGTTGTCCTCAAACTGTTCCTTCTCACAACAAACATTCGGGCTTGTCATCGCAGGGAACGCACATTCGCAATTAATCACATCACCGACGCCGTGCCGGTGACCCAGCATGCACTGGGAGTCTGAATCTGGAACCAGCGCATGCAATGCAACCGTCATTAATGTAATCAGCGGTGGAAAAGTCAATACGTCTGCTCTAAAAAAACAAACAAAGTCGATTGCTTCTGCTGTTTAACCGGGCGTCACAACCAAAACACAAAGATTTTCAATTCTCAGTAATGTAAAACTGCTAATTGACCTGAGTGCCGTGAAATGTTGACACGCTTCGAATCCATCTGACAAACAATCGAATGCTCTCCCGGATAATTTATACAAACTTCGGTCAACTCGTATAATTTGGTGCAGCGCCATCATGAGGCCAAAACTCTAATTTGTCCGGCACTTTGGTTTATGTCTGAATAAATCAGTGTTTGGTGGCAATCAACAAATGTTAAACTGAGATGAAGCCCTTGGTAAATACTGTTGTTCATTATAATCCTTCAACAAAGACGTCATTACCGTTATTTCTTCTTTTCTCCGATTAGCTCACTGTATTATATACCAACCAACTGTTCATCCCTTTACTGGCTATACTAGCCCCATGCACGGACTTTACCACTACATATTCTTATATATTTATATATTTATATATGTATATATTTTTGTTGTTTTATATATATATATATATATTTTAGTGTACTTTCCACTCCAGCAGCACAATAACACTTCCCTACTGGACACTGACACAATCACATCATTGCATTCCATTCCTGTATCTGTATATATATTCTCCGTATGTGATTTTTGTATTTATGTCAGTGAGGTGTTTAAGTGTTAACTGTATAAGCTACTGGATGATCTGAATTTCCCTTTGGGATTAATAAAGTATCCATCTATCTATCTTTATAATCCTCTATACAGAAGTACCTACATAGTGAAGCAGTGAATAGTGATTCTAGGTTCAGGAAAAGGAGCTAAAGGTGCAGCTTTACAGAGCCGCAGCATATTTTTACTATTGGTTGTTCAATTAGATAAAAAGTTCAGTTATTAAATTAACTCTTAACTCTTTTTTACATTAACAGAACCCGACTGAATGTGGTTGAATTGTCTGTTACGTGTTCTTGGTTTATTTGTTGATGAGATCATTAAAAAAACATTTGTCTGGTTTGTAACTTGACAAATGAGACTTTTCCAAAACGTGCCGATATCCAAATTGTTTCTGTGTTTCCTGGATCTGAAGGTCAGGGGTCAGCGGTGCTGGTGTGTGTGTGTGTTTGTTCACTGCACTGAACACACACACGTGTCGGCTCTGTTCACACGATCCATACGTGATCAAACTCACAGAGACCACACGTCAAATGTTCACTTTTTGACTTTCACCCTGTAACTAAAGGAATTGGCAGTGCATTTAACATCAGCAGACAAACTGTTCCACCCTAATGCGTCTGAATATTCACATGACCTCCTCCTGCCAATCAACCGCATTGAATCCGCTGATGACTAAGATCAGCCACACTCCATCTCCTTACGCAACCGTCTCTCCTGCTGAGCTCGGAGAAATAATTTGCGAGGCAGGAGCTCCGACTTTAATTACTCCGACTATCATATTTAGCTCAGTGTGAGCAGCTCTGGATCCGGCGGATCACTCCTGAGACCCGCGTCTCTCATGGAGAGCTGCAGCACGGCTGATATTTAACACAAACACAGACACCGCTCTGTTCCTGTAGGTCACAGCAAGAACATGTAAACTGATGTAGCTCGGCTTTCTGCGTGTGTACTCAGAGACGGAGTTTGCCTGAGGCCGCGTGGACAGAGAGAGGTCCTTTACAAAGAAAACATGCTAAGCACATATCCCGACGGAACAAGAGAGAGAGGGAGGGAGGGGGAGGTGGTGATACGAGAGAAGAGAGATAAGGGCAGAGTGGAAGATGAGAGCTTGATAAGGAGGAAGAAAAGAGAGGGGATGGAGGGAAGGAGAGCTGGAGTGGGTGGTGGTGGTGGTGGTGGTGGTGGTGGTGTAAGATGGATTTAACCCAGGGGCAGGTTTGAGTCTGACAAACTGTCAACTGAGAGAGGGGGACTACACGTCTACATGTAAATGGGATGCAAATCTGTGTGTGTGTGTGCGTGTGTTTGTGTATGTGTGTGTGTGTGTAGTTGGGCCGGGGAAGTGCTAGTGACTACACACATAACTCTGCGCCACAGGGGACACAACAGAAAGACGGAAGGACTCCTGGTGTGCTCCAGTGTGTGTGTGTGTGTGGATACGTGTGCATGAACATGTGTGTACATATGAAGTGTGTATGTGGGTGCTCGGTGTATAAGATACTTCTCCTTGTGTGTGTGTGTGTGTGTGTGTGTGTGTGTGTGTGTGTGTGTGTGTGTGTGTCTCCAAGGAGATGGATTCTGTCCCACAGAATGAGTGTCGTCAACCATCAGCGCTTCCCACTGACACGGAGTTCCTCAAAGACACAGAGATGAAGCGAAGGAGCGATGGAGGAACAAAGGAGAAAAGGAAAAGAAAGTCTTTTGAAGGATAAACCGTGGGATTAGATAAGGTGCTCCTTCTGGACCATTGAACCAGTGAGAGCTTGTGTGTGTGTGTGTGTGTGTGTGTGTGTGAGTGAGTCTGAGCGTGTGTTGTGTGTGTGGGTGCAGAGGCGGGGGGGGGGAAGAAACCATTGCTCTGAGCACATTAGCTGCTCGGGGTGAACAAAGCCCCTCACCTGAAAGCTTTAAGAGCCAGAAGGGTCCCCAATGTGTGTGTGTGTGTGTGTGTGTGTGTGTGTGTGTGTGTGTGTGTGCGTGCGTGCCCATGCAGTTTGTGTGCCAGCCAGCAAGTGGAAAAAGGGGTTTTACCCAACAGACAGCCAGTCTGGGTGTCCGAGCATATCAGTGTGTGCACGTTCGTCTCCCCTGTATCTAGCTTCCACTGACTGTGTGTGTGTGTGTGTGTGTGTGTGTGTGTGTGTGTGTGTGTGTGTGTGTGTGTGTGTGTGTGTGTGTGTGTGTGTGTGTGTGTGTGTGTGTGTGTGTGCACAGCTGTGAGTAAATAGATAAATGCAGGCTGCCTAACCATGTATTCAGCAGACAGCCATTCTGGTTGTATGCAATTGTGTGTGTGAGCTTGTGACCCAAATCTGGCTGCGACTGGTGTGTGTGTGTTTGTGTGTGTGTGTGTGTGTGTGTGTATGTGTGTGTGTGTCTGTGTGCGATTCTCCTGTATTCCTGTCTGCATGTGACAGAAATCCCTTTATGTGGGCCTGGGAGATTTCCAGATCCTGCTCCAGTGTCGCACTATTGTTGTGATAATGTGTGTTACGGTACTTTGTTCCTGTGCGGCTCCACGTATCTCATCGCACCAGGAGGACGGACAACACTACTCGAGTGTGTGTGTGTGTGAGTTCTTCCCCCCCGCCGTGACCAGGAGCGGCCGGAGCTGTTTGAATTGGATTATCTAATATATTTTCTATTATCCTGCGAGACCTTGAAAGAGATCGGGTTGTCGGGAGCCCGGCCGCTTGATACAAAAAGGGGTTTGGCCAATTTGTAGCGTGCCTCCTCCCTCCAGCACGAACATTTGTTTAACTCATTTGATTCATCTTGACTTATCCAGGTTAGTCTCATTGAGATCAAGGCGCTGCTGCCGACGCACCGACAGCACCATTAATTAGCAGGTAAAGAGAAAACACAATTAAAACACACAAACCCACGAACAGCCTACAGGAGAAAAGTGGAGCAGGAGGGGACTGTGTCGGGACAAGAGAGGACAGAGACAGACGTCACCCGGAACCATTTTAAAAAACATCACCGGCAGTGGGAGATATGGAGCAACAGTGTCCACAGCCCCGGTGAAATGTCAATTTGTGAAAGGTCAGTTCACCCAGAATTCTCCACCTCTCCCAAAGTTGTTCTGTCACATTGGAAGGGGGGCGGAGGGGAGGGGGGACGGGTATATAATTTCGATGTGGTGGCGACGGAAAAAACGTTGAAAAATTCATGTAAGTTTCACCCTGGGACGACTTTGAGAGCAGGTAGCTCTAATAGAGGTTTGGAGATTTGTGGGAGTAACCGCGACGATGTCTCTGCAGTTAGAAACATTTCAAATGTCTGTTTCTCAGTCCAGACAAGATTAAATCTACCCCACATTCATTTTTGAAAATATGGATAAATACCTCCAAACTAGAATAGAGGCTCACACCTCCAGCTGTCCTCTGATGAAACCACATTTAGATCCAAGGGTTTTTTATTTGGATGTGATTTGTCTGCTGCTGCAAAAAGGAAATTTCCCCTGAGTGGGATCAATAAGGTTTTATCGCATCTTAACTTCTACACACTCATAAATAAAAGTCCCCAAATTGTGTAAGATTTTTTTCATCATGATCTGTAAATCACTTTCTGAGAAATCAAGGAAAATGCTGAAAACCACTGTATCTCATTTAAGAAAATAATAAAAATATTCCCTGCACGAAAATGTGATGTGTTCTTCATTGACCTAATTGGCCTCCTTCCACCTAGTGGTGAAAAAACACCTGCAGGTTTTGTGTAATCCTGAAAACTAACAGACAAACACACAACCTGCTTGGCGGAGATGAAAATCACAACTATGGCTCGATACACACATCTGGGACGACTTTGAGAGCAGGTAGCTCTAATAGAGGTTCGGAGATTTGTGGGAGTAACCGGGACGATGTCTCCGCAGTTAGAAACATTTCAAATGTCTGTTTTTCAGTCCAGACAAGATTAAATCTACCCCACATTCATTTTTGAAAATATGGATAAATACCTCCAAACTAGAATAGAGGCTCACACCTCCAGCTGTCCTCTGATGAAACCACATTTAGATCCAAGGGTTTTTTATTTGGATGTGATTTGTCTGCTGCCGCAAAAAGGAAATTTCCCTTGAGTGGGATCAATAAGGTTTTATCGCATCTTAACTTCTACACACTCATAAATAAAAGTCCCCAAATTGTGTAATTTTTTTTTCATCATGATCCGTGAATCACTTTCTAAGAAATCAAGGAGAAATGCTGA
The DNA here is from genome assembly GCF_963576545.1 of Limanda limanda. Taxonomy (NCBI): domain Eukaryota; kingdom Metazoa; phylum Chordata; class Actinopteri; order Pleuronectiformes; family Pleuronectidae; genus Limanda; species Limanda limanda. The sequence goes on along the minus strand of NC_083647.1, from coordinate 21,001,598 downwards.
AAACCACCTTATCTCATTTAAGAAAGTAATAAAAATATTCCCTGCATGAAAATGTGATGTGTTCTTCATTGACCCAATTGGCCTCCTTCCACCTAGTGGTGAAAAAACACCTGCAGTTTTTGTGTAATCCTGAAAACTAACAGACAAACACACAACCAGCTTGGCAGAGATGAAAATCACCACAATGGCTCGATACACACATCTGGGGCAAAGAATAAAAAATGCAACGCTTTCGTAATTTAGATTAATTTACACTTTTAAAAAATCTGCAAGCCCAGAAAATGCTTGACAGAGCGTTTAGAATAAAACACAGCTCCAGGTGAGAAAAGCAAAACACTGCAGAGCCGCATCATAATTCACAAAGAAGAACTTTCCCACACACGTATTGATTTGATTCATCATTAATATAAAAGATATCGAGTGCGGCAGCTCTGAAAAATAAGGTTTACATTTGAAATCAGCTTGTTTATATAAAACGGATCGATGGAATAATCAAGTGACTGAGGAATCGTCCTCGCGGATCTCTCACTGCAGCGCTCTCTGCTTGTGTTGAGGAGAAGTCAGATTGAAAGTAGAGCTGCAGTAACAATAACCAGCTTGATCCCTGGCACCATTTCAGAAAAAGTTCCCTCCACTGGGTTGTGACTCATCGCTTCCTGCAGTCCTCCATCCGTCCATTCTCTGTTTTTCGGAGACACACAGTTTACCGCCCGGCGCCCGAGAAGCAGCGGGTGATTATCACTTCTGCGAATTCCAAGTCGGCACTCGTGACCTTGCAGAGAGAACGCCCTTGTCGAGCCCGAGTTGGCGGGAACAAGTTCTGGTGGACACGGGCAACGAGTCCTGACGGCTCAACACAAGCTGTGTGCGCTCGGTGTTGTGTGTTCGATCCAGACGCACAGATGTTCACTCTCACAGGTTTCGGTGTCACTTTGCTTCCTCAGTTTGGATGAGATGCATTATTACTGTGGTTTGGTCTCCGAGCTTGTCTGCAGTGATCCGTGACTAAATCGTCCTGTTACTAAAAAGACGAGTGAGACCTCTTACATTTTATTTTCGCGTTGGAAACAACCTACGCGAAATTTTCAAATGAAAATACGTTCAGAGAGAATGAAAATTATAGGATCGTGTGCGATGATGGTTTACTGCACCGGCAAAATGGAAACATACCCAGAGTCATTTACTTATGTATTGTCGTATGTTGTTATTTTTTGTTTTAATATTGGAGGAAATTGGATTTTGTAATATATTTGAATGACTGTTTGAATTATGAAATTGGTTGAATGTTTTGTAAATTTGCCGATTAAATATAATGTATAAAAACTGTATGTGTCAATTACTGTCTTGCAATTGTAAGGGGAAACGATCTTTCTAACAAACGCCCAGGATAAAAAAATGATATTAATGATATTTTTATTCATATGCGTAAATCAGTAGGGCTTTTACTTTTTTAAATATTTTCCGTTATTTGAGTGCATTTGTTGATTGCTACTAATTTTGTTGCACCATGCATCTATATTCTGACCCCGAGCTTGGGAAACACAAAAACAAGCTCCACACTGAAAACCCACAATCTGATAATACTTTTTAGATTTTGAATTAATTATTTCTTCTACCCAATAAATTAGCAATAACCCTTGAGGTTGTTTACCAGATTGTGCGACTACTTCTCTCTCTCTCACACTGTTTGACGACTTGTCCGTGAAAACAGTTGCACAATTTAAGCGAAAAACATTCGTAAATAAAATCGACACTGTAAAAAAAACAAACATTTCCCTGTAAATTTAACAAGGACGGTTTTTCGATGTCCGTCTCCTCCTCTCCTCCTTTCACCCGTCTCTCACACCACTCGCCATAATCCTCAAAGTTTGCAAAGAGAATTAGGTTTAGATTAAAGTCAGAGGATGAATGTTGTCAGCGGCGGGTTCCTAGCCAGTACAGCGGGAGCGAGTTGTGTGTGAGTGAGTTGTGCGTGAGCGAGTTGTGCGAGAGCGAGTTGTGCGTGAGCGAGTTGTGCGTGAGCGAGTTGTGTGTGAGCGAGTTGTGTGTGTGAGCGAGTGCAGGAAAACGACGCAGCGTGAGCAATGGCGGTGCCAGCGTCTAACGGGGGGGAACAAACCTCACCAGGGCTCCAGAGCTCAGATTCATGGCTTTAGTAGCAATGCATTTTTGATGCGGCTTCTTTCTGCTTCAACTTCTCTGTATGATGCTGACGGAATAACAGCGCCCCCCCGCAACCAGCCACATACAGTAGCCTAAATGTGCCATGTGATGTCTGCACCGTGTAGGTCCTTGTGCATATGTGTGTGTATGTGTGTGTGTGTGTGTGTGTGATGAGGCACAGAGAAACCAAAAAGACCGAAAGAGAGAACGAGACGTCGAGAAAGGGAGAGAATGTTCCCCCTTGCCTGTTAAATATTTGAGAAGCCTTCTGTGGAGGAGTGATGCAGTCAGAGACGGGCCTGTTAGCTCAGTGTGTGTGTTTGTGTGTGTGTGTGTGTGTGTGTGTGTCTGTGTGTGTGTGTGTGTGTGGTTGATGGAGAGAGAGAGGGAGAGAGACAGACCCGTTAGTTTAGACTAATTCAGCAGTGAGCCAGGGAGAGGGAGCACTGTTTATTTATCTACCTGCGAGAGAGGGAGGACAAAAACAAGAGGAGAGAGAGAGAGAGAGACTGAGAGAAAGAGGACGGGTGAGAAAGCCAGAGCGAAAGGGAGAAAGTGAGGGAGGGAGAGAGAGCGAGTCAGAAAGAGGGAGGCAGACCAGGTTGTCACAAACCATTAGACAGACGGACCAAGTGTGCTCTGCCCCATGTCAATGAGAGGCCTGGCTACAAACGACCCTGTGTGTGTTCCTGTGTGTGTCCATGCACACGCATGTATTGTGTGTTTAACGTTGTGTGTGTGTGTGTGTGTGTGTGCGGCTATTTGTTTGTTTGCTTGCTTTTGTGTGTTAAGGATCTGATTTTTGCACAAATGCTTGTAATTGACAGGGAAATAAAGGCACTGGAATTATGAAAGACAGGTTAACGCTCTTTGTGTGTTTGTTTGTGATTGTGTGTGTGTGTGTGTGCGAGAATGAGAGTGAGAGAGGGAGAGAGAGATAGACAGAGAGAGAGAGGGGGGGGTAAATCTCTAGACATTGATGGGGAGAGGAGGCAAGATGCCCTCATTGTCTTCAACAAAAGGTTCCCTGTGCCACAGGACAAAATATCCAGAGTGCATGAACAGTATACACACTTGAACACACTCTTCCACTTGAATGCATCTGTGTGTGTGTGTGTGTGTGTGTGTGTGTGTGTGTGTGTGTGACCCTGCAAACACAATATTCAGCCCAAACAGGAAGTAAAAGGCAAAGAAAAGCAGAGATAGAGGTTAACAAACAGCCACAGCTTCCGGGACTCACTTGGGGTTGGAGCTGTTCCAGTAGACCGCGTGTCGGTCGAAGATGATCTTCTCCTCCGCCCACACGGAGACCCAGGACAGGACGCTCAGCACCAGCACCTCCATCACACCCCTCCGCCCGAGCTGGCACCACATCATAGACCTCCAGGGGGGGGGGGGAGGACGACCTCTCTCTATACCCGGGATCAGGCTTTCAATGCACCGCTGCTGCTGCTGCTCCTGCAGAGGAAGAGGAAGAGGAAGGAGGAGGAGGAGGAGGAGAAATCCTCTCTAGATCATCAATGTCCGTCTGCGCGTCTTTGGACAAACCGCGTCATGGATCGTTTCTCCTGGTTGATGGGAGTTCCGATGGACCCCTGTGGTGCTTCAGGTCATACTGGACGAATTGGAATCCACTTTCAAAACTTGGTCCTGCTCAGAATTCTGGATCCACATGTTAGAGACGAGGAAGCTGCGTGTGCGTCTCCTGGGAAAGGTTCCGAAACTTTTCTCCCATTACGCACTGGCCGCAGGAGATGGATGCGCTATGGGTCAGACCCAGACCCAGACCCAGACCTAGACCCAGACCCAGACCCCCCAATCACCTCCCAGAGCTCATCCGAGGTCTGTGATTCTGTCTTTACTCATCAACAGACACGAAACAGCGTCCGGACAAGCCGTCATACTTGTGCACCCACAATTCGTGTGGAGCCAGACGCACACTTTGGTTCGCTCCTATACAAAAACAAATCTCTTCACTGCACAAAAACTAGGTCCACTGGAGGGTTTCTTCTCCTTCTTCTTCATGCATTTGGAGGAAATACATCCCACGCATGCGATCACACGCTCCTTTTGCGATATCCTCCTGCAGCTTCTCCTCCTGCAGCTTCTCCTCCTGCAGCTTCTCCTCCTGCAGCTCCTCCACCTGGTGCCACCGGCTCTCCTCCACTTCTCTCTCCGTGCGTAAACGCTGCTTTAATCCCAACGTGCTCCGGTGCGACCTCCACCGACGGCGGCAACAAACGCTCTCCTGCAGCCTGGTTCTGTGCAGCCTAAGTAGCCCCCACCCCCTCCTGTCTCTCTCTCTCCTTCCCTCTCGCTCCCATATCTCTCTCTCTCTCTTTCTTTCTGTTCTTTCTGCGCGGGCGGGGTCTGTAGCTGTGCCGTGCTGTGCCGTGCCGAGCTGCGACGCGCTCCCTCCGGGGACGCATGGGGCTTGGCTGACTCACTGCGTCCTGCTGATGCTCAACTTGGAAGTGCATGGTGGAGGGAACCGTGCAACTCAATTAAACATGTGTCCTTGTATTTTTAGAAAGTGGACTCAAGCTTTTTATTTTATTGCGACGGGAATTAAGAATATGCGCAATCAGAGGACGTGTTTTCCTCTTGTTCCAAGGAGTTCACGAAGAGTTTGAAAGCTGCGTCCTGATGGATGAGGCTCAGACACACACATACACACACACACACACGCACAGAGAGAGAGAGAGAGGAGAAATAGGGCGTCTGATGGATCGCTGGAACACTGGAGTCATTTTCCATCAGTGTCCATTAGGCCCAAAGGGCAAGCGGCGGCAGCACCAAGTCTAAAACCTGTGAGCCATAAAGCCCCTGATGGCTGTGAATGACAGAGTGCTGCCCCCCCCTGCTGCCTCTGCACAGACATATCCATCTTAGGCATTCAGACTCACTCAGAGAGAGAGAGAGAGAGAGAGAGAGAGAGAAGTAGGAGCTGCATTGTTTCCATCGAGTGTTTATTCCTAATGTGCCAGTAAAGAGGAGAAGGATGAAGTAAAGAAGCAACAAGAGAATTCCATTCATTAAGCTGCACTCTCCTGAAGAGGCATCACTCAGAACAATGAATCAAGAGAAAGACAATTCATATGTTCGTCAGCTCATTTTATTCATTCCTTGTTTACGATCAGCTCTAAAGCTTTGAACAAAGCCAAACACCACCTTTAGAAAAAGGTATTTCCCATGCATCAAAAAGAGAGGAAAATAAAGTCTCCAAAAATGTGTTGTTGAGTTTTGAGAGCCCCGGACACAGATATGTGAATATGTCCTTCGCCTCCTGTTCGCTTCCAATCTGCACGAGCTGGGACCTGAATAAAACATCTGTATCCCGTGGAGAGGTATCTTTGGTGACCTTTGACCCTTAGTAAGAGGCTTGTTTATTAGAAGAATAAAGAACAATGACTGGACTGGCGGCAAACCAGATTTCTGATCCCATCCCTGGGAAAAGGCAAAGGATTTTTCTGCAGTGTACAAACTCCTCCGGCTCCTGTTTTGCAAAAAAAACGATAAATAAATAATCACACGCGGACTTGTCACGCCCGATTCCAAAAAGCTCCATGATATCACTTTAAAAGGAACCTTTCTGCGGCTCCATCTCTCACATCTGATTGTGCCTCTCGGTCGGATCCATTATGCAAACTGTCCTAGTTTCACTCGGCCCTGCTCTGGCTGCCTTAGTAATGCCTATCATTTTTGGCTGCTAAATTCAGGTAGGGAGGCAAACCCATGCACCCCCCACCCATAACCCAAATACAGCTGCATGTTGTCCGCCTCTCTGGATGAATTATTCAACATCTGTCTGAGGCGTGCATATGTAAACAGGTGGATAGGTTCCTGGTGGCTGGTTTTTTGTATTTTTTAAAGATTTGAGACATCCTTCACCCCGGCTCCGGGCCTGTTCCTCCTTGACTCCGTCCCTCTCGACGTGAGGCTAAGTCTCATGTAAGCTCTGCAGACTAAACAGAGCAGGGAGAGACTCTGCTACCAGGGACTTCTCTAAGTGATCCTAAATCCAAATTAGTGTGAGTAAGTATGGATGCACGACTCCGTAAAAAGGGTCTTAAAGCCCCGGAATTTATAGCTGGTTAAGTCTGTGATAGCTCTGCAGTTCAACTCTGCTGAAGGGAGATAAATTCGTGGACATGTGAATGATCTGCCTGGCTCCAGAAGTTAAACCGCAAATCAAGAGGATTTAATGTTGACTAACAAAGCATCCATTTAAATTTGACCAACATTTAAGTCTCGCATCAGACATCCAGTGGGTTTCTGGCCCTCGGTGATTATGTCTCTTGTGGACATTGAACATGTGATGAATTACCTCCAGGATCAGTTTCTTGAACCACGTGCTCCACCTCTCAGCCTCCACTTGTATGAGTGTGAGTGTGAGTGTGAGTGTGTGTGAGTGTGTGTGTGTGTGTGGCCTTGATGTTTGCCAGTATTTGCTTGATTAGAGACCACAGGGCTGATGTAAATAAATGTTGCCAGATGTGTTGGGAATCACACACCCCACATGGTTGCATTTAGTCAGCGCCGGATGAGGCCAGGGACATCCCAAGGGTCTGGATCCGGCAAACAAATGGGAGACGGGGTGGGGGTGCAGAGGACACACTGAAGTAGTTAAGAGTACAAAGACAAGTTTTGGAGATAGTGTGATGGTGTAACCGAGCTAGGAATGTGCACAGTGGGGCTTTGGATCATGATTGTGGAAAATAAAAAGTTTGCCCTTGCCGCAGATACCACCCAGTTTCAGTTAATTGAATTTAATCAGTCTGAGTTTGTCAAGCAGCATATTTTTTTGAGCCAATAAATTCTGGAATTTGGATAACTATAAAAGTTATGAGGGAGTTATGCAATCTCCTCGCATTCCGATATATTCCGTTTGGGCCGCTCTCTGCTCCAAATGAGACCTGATGCCGAGTGAATTTCTAAAAAGGCTGCGAGTAAACAAGGGTCTGAGGTATCAAAGCAGATCAAAGGATCAGACTGCTGCCATGGAGTCATTTCCCTCACTGGCAGGGAAGATGTTTACAGCCCAACATGTACTAAAGACTCTGGGGCAACATTAAAATATGAGAAGTCTTTTAACATTCTGCTGAGATCTGGGTTTTCTCATGTTTAGTTTTTCTTGTACATCTTCAGTCTGGTGTCTGTTTTTAAATGTGACCTTCAAGCATGCCTCCTTATGCAAAGCTATAACAGAAGAAGAACAAGTGTCTCTTTCTGGGAGATTCATTCAAATGTTTAAGACCACACTCCACAAGCTATTGGGATTAGACGAGAAAATCCAGCTTCGAATGCAAACACCACTGGACCAGATTCCCTCATTTGTCCCTTTTTCGAAAAGTCGAGAAGATCCGAGGTTAATCCTCTGCGCTGCTTTGTGAGTAAGCCAGAGAAAGAAAGAAAAAAGGAATGACGCCAGAAAGCCCGGGCAGGCACTTGAGATTAAGCCACTAACTATTGACATTGTGAGTGGCAGGTAAAGTCACCTCTGTTCAACAGCCCTTCTGCACCACCGGAGAGCAACACCTCCCCCTGGTGGTTCAGGAGGTACACAACTACTCTGTGGATGGGACTCTTCTCCTTGACAAACTTGGTGATGCCCATGGCTGCTAGAAATGTTACTTATGTGTTCCCTCTTAATATTTTATTTGATGGGATACAGCGACTTGGTCTCCACAGCAACTCTTCTCCTCTTCTTCTGAGAGTAAGACAGGATCTCCTAAAAACTGGAAAAGGTCGAAGCTAAGCACAGGAGGATTATTCTGAATCATGGAGAATGGCGAACATCCGGCGTTGCATATCAAATTAACTCCCCCACCCTGCCATCAGCGTGGCAGCAGTTTCATCAAAGCAGAGCTGAGCCCAGATGAGCAGTCAGTCAGGTTTCAGATGGGATGAGTACAAAGTTGGAAATATAGTAAAAGATTTTAAAAATATATAAATGAAAATTTAAAAAAAATCACCAGTAGTACAACAGGATGAGAAATGTGGAAAGTGTTACACGAGCTGTTAACCGACACAGAGCAGCAGGTCCACAGGACAGAGAGGAAGAGACAGAAACCAAATGAGGCCAGATGAAAGAGGGAACAAACTAAAGATTTATTGAAGGCAGCAGAAGATGCAAGAGACAAGAACAGAATTGCGAGGGGTGGTGGGGGGGAGGGGAGCGGGGCACATACAGAGACACGTCTGTGTGTTCAGATAGGTTTAATGTCTTTGTGTTACAAAAGTTTTTTTGTTGTTTTTACAGCTCCGGAGAGCTCAATAGGTCTGTATTGTTTTATCAAAATATACATGTTTTGAACGTAAAGTGGATATAATCCAAATGATTTTGTGGTACAAAAACACGAATATATACAACCATCGATCCCGCTTTCATACAATAACCCCATCCCGCCCCCATATAAAAAAAAGGAGAGAAAAATAAAAGCTTTAAACAGAAACTGAAAGGCATATAATCTACACTGTCAACATCACAGCTAGGACTGAGGATCAATTAGGGATCCCTTCTAAAGCGAGCGCTAGCCAAATTAGGTTCTTTGTAAAGTCAATCAAACAAAAGGGGTACAGTATACGTTGTTACCCAAAACTCATTTAGCTCTGTGACGTTGCTCCAAGCTGTTCTGGGGAACAGAAACAAGGAAAATCAAAGCCTTGGTTATTTTTTTTTGTGGAATAGCAGGAATGTGACAAAAACCCTTTAAGAAATCACAACACTACAAAAACAGCAGGGATAGAAGATACTTTGGTCCTTAACAGCAATAACCGTTTGCAGCTACATGAAGCTTTGTTAAATCATGCATAACAATCTTTTACAAAAATAGAGACAGAGCGTGTCTGTATCTGGTCCGAGACTAGTGGTCCAGGCTGTGAGATCTGGTGCTTGAGGCACGCAGGAATGTGACGTTTTAAGACTTCAGCGTGACGGTGCCAACTTGGACCTATCATTGAGGAAAAGTGCACTAGAGAACCTGACTGTGGCGTAAGTGGACACAGACAGGGGCTGGGTGAGGGTTGGCTCACCCTGTAATCCTGTTAATCCTGAATTTAAGAGAAATACACTGGGTTTGTAGACACAGTCCAAGACCGTTGTTGCTATCGATTGACGAATGCCTCCCAGCTGCCCTCTCACAGGTACGGCTACCTGAATATAATGGGATAAAGGCATCTCTGCAGACAGGTGAGATCACACAGTTGAATTAGAGGTATACAACAAAATCAACTGACCAGGCCACTAAGTGTTTCAGCCTCTGATTTAAGACTCAAGCAGTCAAGGCACTGTGATAATGATCAAACCCAGCCACTTACATGTAGGTTACCAGTTAAGCTTAGAAGTGATACACATGTAAATGCTAACATTTAAAAAGAAAGATAAATGAATATACGCGTCCACATACAGATGAACATAATATGGTTAAATGAGGCCCACGGCCACGCCCCCCCGGCCCTGCAGAGGACTGATGGAGGTGAATGGGGGACTGCAGGACAGGAAGCCTGAATACCGCTGCACTCCTGCCACAATACACCTAATAGAGCTACATCACCTAGCAAGGATATTAGGCATCTAACTGACTTACATTCATAGTTTCTACATATATATATATATGATGAGGCTATATGCATACAAATCCTTACATAAGAAGAAACAGAATGAAGCCACTTTCCCCAATTTTACAAATGCTGGTACACACCAAATAGGCATGGAGGAGGGAAAAAAGGCAATTTGAGAACCGCATGATTTCGAAATGAAGCCAGAGCAATGCTTAAGGCAATCTGGTTGGGGAAAAGTAAGGCACAAGACCAATGTTACTCTCTTTAGGACAACTTCAGATAGTGGTATGGTTCCCCCAAAAGGAAATTGTGGGTAGTTACGAGAAGATAAAACCAAAACGTTAAACTGGGAAATGAGTTGTTGGGTCTGTGAGCCAAAAACAAAATCCGGGTCTCAACCCATTACCGACTGGCCGATCAGGTTCAAAGTGGCATTTCAAAAAGGCACACACACAGATATATCGACACAACTATGGTAGTAGAAGGAATGCTGAAGTGTGTCTGATCCGATTCATCCACATAATCTGCGGTGGAGGGTCTTTTCTTTGTGATTTTAAGCGATGTGACCTAACGCGACAGTTCATCAGCTTCCTCGGCTTCACCTCCCGATATACTTTCAATGTTTCGATGCAGAGTGTTGCCCCCTTTCGTAGGATCTTACTCAGAACTTATTGGAACAACTCGATTATTAGGTTTGGGCACCAGGGATCTACTTCCAACAGTACTTTGAATAAAAAATCTGAATTTGATCAAAAACAAATTGAGTATAATCAAAGTTTAGACACTTTGGTTGACACCTCTGCATTTTTGCAAACAACTGAAGAGATGATTTCCATTATTGGGGGCAAATAATCTGTAATTTAACGATAGTGCCCGACAAAATAATCTCATGTCTGGGAGTCGGGGTCTGATTGAGCCAAATATTGGTCAGAAGTGGACAGGGGGAAATAATGACTCCTGAAAATGTCTACATATGGTGAAACACTAATGTAATAGTAGGCAGATTTGTTCTTAATTAGCAATATTTTTATTCAATATAATTTCAGTTTTTGATGTCTTTTATGCTTGCTCTTTTGCAATTGGTAATTAATAACTGGAATCAATAAGCAGACTTGATCAAATCTGATGCCCAAACCTAGTAACGATGTGGAATGACTAAGAATTGTGGTCTCGGGAGCAACACCCTGCACAGAAACACAGCCACAGATGTGTTATGGTTGCTATTTCCACTGAAGGCGAACTTGAGAGAAGTAGCGTTCAAGTGGCAGCAGATTTGGAGGGAGGAAGGGAAGGCACTCAGATGGTGGATTTGGAGAAGGACACTCGAAGGTGATGGTTCTCTCCAAGATCGTGGTTGTGGAACTCGATGAGGCACTCGATTGCCTCCTCGACTGAGCCCATCTGGATCAGGGCCATTTTGCGGTCTTTTCTGTGGAATAAAAGAAAACAATGTATTGTTTAAGTGGGTGGCTCCACGTTTGATGTGTTGTGGTGGAAAAACAAGAGTTTCACTATGCTGTTAAGGACATGAATCAGGAGAATTGAGTGTAAATGGTTTGAGACTCACTGAAAGAACTTGAATGCTTTGACTGTTGCTCCTGAGCTGGCAAACAGTCTCCTGAGGTCATCCTCCACCACTGAAGGCCTGAAGACAGTGGGAAAAACAATAGAAAAGAATCAATACGAGTTATTCATGTGGGTGGAAATTCCCTTTACTCATTTGAATTTGTGTTTCTGTACAGGTGTGTTTAAAACAAAAGCACAAGAGGCATGATTAAATCAACAAATTCCACCTCTAGAGTACAATGTTTAGAAAACACTGTCTCAACTACTTAATCCAAAGCACTAAAAATAGAAGAAAAAAAGAGAAGATGCAAAAAGCTCAGAGCTCAATGGCTGAGAGTGGGAGTGTGAATTAGGCTCCTGCCGCAGAACTCACGGAATGTTGGAGAGGTGGAGTGTTGCAGAGGGTGGGAAGATGTTGGAGTAATTTTTGGAGCCAGGCTTCTTGAAGCGATGCAGCGGTGAGTTGCTGTAGTCCTTCGTGAGGCCCTGCTCCTCGTGGCCCTCTCTGGGCAGCTGCACTGTGGTGTGCTTGGACAGCGTCACACGCATGGCTCGGCCGTGCAGCCGCTGGCCGTTCAGGTGGCTCATAGCTGACAGACGACAGGAAACACAACACTTTAGATAACAATCACAAACATACCGGGCAAAAAGGTTTTCATTAGCTGCTAACACAGAAAACCTTTTTTCAAGGATTTAGTTGATCAAAATCTGTTATTGCAAGAATGAGAGCTTAAAACCATTGCAATATTTTTTACCGTGTCTATAAATGTCAGTTTTCACCATTTCATATAGATATTTACATTTTGAAATGAATAAAATACTACTTAGTTGTAATCTTTTGGTTTAATATCTCTACACGAGGATGGTTTTTTGTTTAATATAAGCAATTAGTATAAATGTGTACATGGTACATGTATCTGATCTCAATAGATGTCTATGCAATATGGTGATCAAGTGGCCAATCAGCCCTGGAGGAGATGCGTGCTCTCCGAGTGCCCTTCTAGTTATTAGTATTTAAACAGTCCGCTGGGGCTAATTTAATCAATTTAATCTAAACTCCATCCTTATCCTTTCTACATTCAGATCTTCTGAACACTTGGCGGACTCAGATATGGTAAAACTAATGAACGAGTACATAATAAGAAACAGGGAACCAGCTATTTATCAAAGAAGGACCTGTACTGTTCGGCCAGTAGAGACCAACTGAATAAAGCCTGAGAACAATGCATGGAAGAACAAAAGAGAAGATGAAAGAAGATGCCGGATCAAAGAAAGTAAATAGTGTGTTGCAGGTCTGGGGGGGGTAGCTACCTAGCTGGGCCTGTGTGCCATCAGACATCTGGATCAGAGCATTCTCCTTCTTATTGAACAGGATCTTCACCCGCATCACGTCGCCATACACACCTAGGAAGGAAGAGGAAGGTGTTACAATCCACGTGCAACAGACCAACACAACATGAACATATTGCCACACAACCAATCACAGCAACAAACACAATTTAAACCGTCAAATCAGACTCATTCCTAATACTGCTACTACATGAACAATGTATGATTGAAAGGTAATTGTCAGGCTAGTCACTAATGTCCTGGTCACTTCTGAGTGGAATTTCTACAACTAGACCTACACAACCCGCCCTTAGATAACAATTACACGGATGCCATGTTAAGCCAACACGTCTGCTTAAGAAGGGGGAGGAGTTAAAGATCTGAAGAGGGCGATAAATAAATAAAAATCAAGGAGCGTTTCTGATCAGGTAAATCTATCTACACAAGAAAAAGGTGATTACTTGATTAACTTCCGGGCCTGATAGAGCGACGTGCAGGAGTAAACTGAGCATGCACATACCTACATTAGAGTAACTGAGCCAAACTGCAAAAGAGTAACATGGTGACATAGTCCGAGGAACATGTCAACTCACAAGCACTAAAGGAGCAGCAGCATTTCATCTTTCTTTGAACTGAGGACTCGAGGCACCCACAGAAAAAAATATCTTGAGAACTAAATTTAGTGAATTTTAATGGCCTAAAATTGGATGGTGCAATGAGTTAATAATTTGTTTGACTTTCTTCCACTTCCGCAGGGCGATGCTTTAGAATTTAGAAAAGTGTTTTTGCCTAATTTCAGGCCAAAATCGTCCGTATCGTTTCTATTTAGTGGAGCAATATGTAAATGAAAGGGCTGAGCTCTTTGAATATATGAAAAACGGCCCATGGAGAGTAAACAAGGGGTTTTAAAAAAATTAAATGAAATGCTGCAGCTTTGTGAGGGGCTCTCACCTTAGTTCCCTTATACAAACCCACATCAACCAAAACCGGTCATCCAAACCCCCCACAACACACAGACACCCCCACCCTTCATAGCCCTGAAGCCTGATGACGAGCCATCAGTGGTTAAAAAAAAAAAATAACAAAGCCAACAACATGAGACAAGACTTGCCCACCTTGCCAGGTAACAGTAGTAATAAAAAAAGGAGATGAAAGGATGATAACGTACCGAAAAGAATAAAGAGGCAGTGTGGCGTAACGCTCTTTAGAGACAGCAGGGGGAGCAGCGGGGCAGGGGGCCAAAAAGGGAGAGGGAACAGGGGACAGGGAAAGAGACGGAACGGAGTGGAGGACAGTGGAGTGGAGTCGGGACATATCCGCAGGCCACAGGCAGCGAGGTCCACAGGAAGGCCACAGTACCATGGAGGAAGGAGAGGCATGAGGGACGAAGAGAATGAAGAGAGGATAAAGAGGGGGAGAGGATTCAAACAGCATGAGGGGAGGAGGGGGAGAATAGATGAGGTGGAGAAATGGAAGGTGGTGGAAGGACAGATGGTGGCAAAATCGGGGGGACCGGAGAAGTGCCAATGTTGTGTTTTTTGTTTTCAATTTGTGGTTGGTGTCCAAATTGGGGACAATGAATGAGGGAGCGAGATCGTTGGATGGATGGGAGGAGGAGTGGTCGTAGTATTAACAGGAGTGGCAGAGGGGAGGAGGAGGAGGACAGAGGGAACAATTGGTCATGGGGCGTGCAGTCAGTTGGCAAGGGTTGAGGTGAGGGTGTTTCAAAACAAAAAAACAGAGAGGGAGAGGGGGACAGAGAAAGAAGAGAGAGAAAAAAGGAAGTAAAAACAAGGTCAGTATACACAAAGAAATGTAGTGCTTCAGACAGTAGAACTGGCTAAATTAAAATGCATTGTCACTATGGGAACACTAGAAGAAACAGAAGAGAAAAAAAGATTAACAATGAAATACAGAAAAAGGCAGAGACAATATGTACTTTTAGATTACAGGCTTTTTATCTTAACTCTTCTTAAATTACATTATATGGACATACAAATCTAAAAAAACAATAGTTTTCCCTAAAACTCCTGAAATGTAGAAGTGATATGTATAGGTCTACTGTAATGGCTACACTATATGTAATGAGTGTGACCGACTACTTATACATTCTAAATACTATACTAGAGAAATTCTACTAAATGGACGTGTGTGTCTAATAAATACAAGGAAAAAAAGTAATATTGTCTCTCCAACAACTCAGGAATGATTTCAACTAATGGACAAAAAATGAAGATATGAAATGGTAAGTTCAAAAATAAAAAGGAAGTTAGTGTTTTGAATAAACTTTAAATTCACAGTGAGCAAAGTGGCAGGTCAGAAATGCAGCAGGTTTGGTCAAACACAGAGAGGATCCTGAAAGAGAAGAGGTTTCGACTTGACGACCCCCCTTTCGTTAAAAAAACAGTGGTCGGAGCAGTGGGACTAATCACACGGGGGTGGAGGTGGGACACGGGCGATGAAACACTGGTTTCTCTTGAACAAATGGAGCCACGGCCAAGAATCATAGTGAAACAAAGGGCACTGCATTACTTAAATGTTTCTCTGCACAGCGCCCAACGGAGGCAGGATAAAGAGCTGCTTAGCCGGGGTGAGTTTACTGACCTCAGGGTTCAGGTTGCTGACCAGCATGACATTGTGTCCCCCAGTGGCAGTGAGGCCTGACAGGCCGAGCCTGCTGGCGGCTGCAGCGGCGGCTGCCATGCCACCGTGACTCATACCCAGGGACGCCAGGGCACCAGGCATTCCAGGCATGGACAGACCTGGAAACTGACCTGTGAATTGATTGTACTAGATTAGATATTGTTTGGAGAAAATACTGTCAGCCTTATGGGGAAAATAGGATGTACTGACCTTGTTGGATGGCAAAGGCTGGGGGGAAGGCGTGAGCGCCACCATAAGGAGAGGCCGAGATTAATCCTGGAGCAGCTTAAACAAGAGGAAACATGATAAGTAAGAGAACAAGCTTTTCTTTTGAATGTGTACTTAATGACCAAATTCACAGGCAACTGAATTATTTGTACACAACTTCATGGACAATAACCACAAACTTTCGGAAAACGTATATCCAATCTCACCAAATGCAGCGGCGGCCATGGTCTGGTGATCAAGAGATTGCTGTGAATCTGCAGTTGGGAGGTCTGGTCGAGTGTAGTCTCTGCTCTTATCGTTGTTGTACTTGACATTGAGGCTGGTCAGCTTGGAGAAGCTAATTCTCAAGGTACAGCAGGCGTTGTAGATGTTCTGTCCATCCAGAGACTGAGACAGATAAAAAGCAACGTTAGGATTATGGTAACATAAGGTGTTTTACATTTGTAACTAACCAAAGTTTCTTGTTTTAATAAACAAATACTGCAACTGTTTGTTTTAGTCTGGTTCATTTTGCATAACCAGTTTTCATACTACTAAATACGGCAAAGCAGGCAATGACATCATGCTAACAACCTCAGACTGAGACATCCTGCAACAAGTTGTCTTACCAGTTTAGAATGCTGAGCTGTCATGCCATCGGCGTATTGGATCAGAGCCTGGAACTGGTTGTTCTTAGTGAAAGTGATGATCTTCAGCACTGTACCGAACTTGGAGAAAATCTGGGGAGAGGATATGGCCTATTAGGAATGTCATTTTACCACACTTATAACAGCTAAAGTTAAGGATAAGGGAGGGAGGTTTGGCTAGTTTTTAGTTTGAGTTACAACTGCACTTATCTATGGACCTGGGGAGGCACAGGCTCTATTTCTCAGTAACATAATGATGACAGGAGAAAGGAGGCAAATGCAAAAACAGTGAAATATCAAAATATATTTTAAGTAGGTGAGTGGGTGGACGGCTTCAGCTTAGGGCAAGTAGATTTAGGACTTTACGCCACTTGGTAATCCATTTTAAGACTGTTTTAAGACTTCAAAACAACAAAATGTCAATTAAACCACGACAGAAATCTTGCTAGAGTTTTTCTATATCTATACAGTAATAAAACTGCCTGTACCTGGTGTAGGACATCCAGCGTGACGGGGTAGAAGAGGTTTTCCACGATGACTCGGAGAACAGGGCTTTGACCCCCTGCCTGTCCCATGGCCGCTGGATCTGTGGCAATGGCCATGCCTCCCATGCCACCACCGTGCAGAGCATTGACTGCCTGCAGAGCGGCCTGCGCACGCTAAGGGGGAAAAGCAAAAGGAATTCCTTAACAACAATGGAGATATGCAACAGTTAACTACGGTAATTATTGGCGCAGGTTTGTCCACATTGTAAAATAACTGGCAAAATGTCACCTTGCACTATATTTACACTTTAACTTGTAGTGCATTGATTAACCTAATTTAAGCCTCTGGACAAAACAGCCAATATGAAAACCATGTGAGAACAGGCCCTTACCACTTGGTTGGGAGAGTTGTCCGTCTTGAGCTCCTTGTGGGTCGAGTATTGCATGTAGATGGGGTGGCTTCTGATGACGGGAGTGACAGAGGAGTAGTAGCTCACCATCGTCTGTGCACACTCTTCGCTGTTCAGTTCCAAGAACGCCTGGAGAGAAAGACCACAGACGTACATTAAATCTATTGCTCCCAACACATACAATGAGATGGCACCCTGCAGCAATGTTCAGTGAGCATTCTGGATTTTGCACATCTGCTGTAAAAGCGCTCTAATTAAGTGCAATGTTTGTCTCCTTTTAGCCAAATTTGATGAGATCTCTATTGGGTCTGACATAGAACTTGGTAAAATAACACCCAACTTAATGAAGAAGGGATAAACCGTCTTCCTTAGGGATATCTCTGCAAGACCAATTGTGTCTCTTCCCACTAGACCACAAGGGTGTAGCCAAAGGGTAATTGTCATTTTCAGGTCAGGACAAATTGTTAGAAATCTGATCCCGTGCCCCAGACATAAAAAATTAAAATGAGCGCAAGCCATACAGGTTCTCTCTCCTTACCTGGTTCTTCCCTTTCAGCATCAGCAGATTGGTGACCTTCCCAAAGGGCAATCCCAGGCCAATAACTTCGGCCTCGTTTATGTCATTGGGAAGCTTGCGTACGTGGACCACACGTGACGGAACACCAGGGCTGCGGACGTCACCTTTGAATTTTTTGCTGTCGTTGCCATTGGCTGCAAGGGAAAACAAGAGGCAGATACAATCAGGAAGGGAACAGAAGGCTCTGGTTCCTCTTGAATAATGGATTGATCGTCATGGCAACACAAACAACACAGACACGCCAAGCAATTCAGGGAAAAAAGGGATTCACCCTTCCCTGGCAACCCCCCCCCTTACCTGCGTTCATGATATAGGGTCCGTTGGATATGCAGGAAGAAAAGAGTTCGTCGGATCCCCTCTGCAGAAGGAGAGAACACAATGGTTTACTTCAGAGCATCCAACAATGAGGGCACAGCTTGACAGGTGGAGAGTACAGCGCTCCTGTTACAGAGCCGTTGTGTGATAAAGGAGGAAGTAATCTGATAACCAGAAGAGGATCTAGCAAACGCGCTTGAGAAAACCTCCACCTTGCTAACCAGGAGGAATTCAGTCGCCCAGCTTGTCAGCGGGTACATTTCACCTCCCCCATCTCATTCAGTAAAAGCTAATTAAAGACATCATATCTTTCTCTTGTGACAAAATATGATAATTTTGCACCTCAGTGTCGAGGAACAGCTACTATTCAGCTTCGGGCACACGAGTCAACAGCTGTCAGTCATTAAAACTCATCCTCTCAATTCAGTAATGAAGGGCAATACCAAACTGGAGCCCTCTGGATGGGAAAACAAGTCAGAGATACTCCCGGCTCACACTGGCTCAGTGTCTGCTGAATGAGCCGCGTCCAGCTTCTCTCTCACTCTCTTCAGTAGATATAAAATGCTGTTTCACGGCTGTTCTCGTCATCGTGTGTGTGTTTGTGGTTGTGTGAGATGAAGTATTGCAGTCACAAGAAGTGGCTCAGCAGCCTAAGCTCTACAGCGCTCTACAATGATGGTCCTGTTCGGGCTGAGACTAGGGGCATTGTTACGCGACAGCACACACACATATGGAGCCCCGAGGACTCTCTGGGGGTTGAAGGGCCCTGCAGTGTTTTAACTACAACCAGTCATACAGGTTTGTGAGTATTCTTCTCCACCTAGTGAATCCTGGCCTTTAAATATGCACGGCTGTGGTGGGGTTTCCAGTCAGGCAACAAAGTCTGCTCACAAAAGCGAGGAATGAAGTAATCCGAGAGAGGGGAAAGAGGCGGGTGTGGGGTACTGAGATAGTTGCTATGAGAATGCAGCACTGTAAGCAGTAGTATAAACTACCCTTTGACTTCCAGATGGTTTGGCTGACTCTGCCGACTCTCTCACTGAGGCCCACGCACAAGGGTCTGCTGTCGTAACTCATGAACTTAAAACCGCAGAGAGACATTCCAATGGCTTTTTGCTGCGTTTTCTAGATTTGGAAATTCTTTAAATATTGGCAAATTAAATGCATCCATGAAATACAATCACTTGGGTAAGATTACTATGATCCAGACAGACTGCACCGTCTCTACAAGTCAGGACAATTATAGATTAGAAAGCAATGGGTGCAACTAGAAGAAGCTTGTCTCAACAGGAATAGTAAGTCAACATACTGTTAAGATCTCTCCTATAATAATAGTAGGTGTAGCTCAAGGTTGTGTGTTCTACTTGGTGGGAAGAAATATAAAAACAATATTTGCGCTTGATAAAGGAGCAGATCCGAGCCATGAGAAATGAAGGAAGTGGCTCCAGCCTGACTCAATAGACATGGGCAGGAGGCGTAACCTTATCAGTCAGCAGACCAACTCCTAACAGGAAGAGGCAGTGAGATCAGACCAGCTTCCAGGCTTTTTCCTTCACATCCTACTGGAGACTGGTAGTTACTGTTCTGGTTGAGACTCTCTCTATCCCTCTCTCTCTCTCTCTCTCTTCCCCCTACTTCCTCAGTCTAATAATAACCACAGAGCTGAGGCAGCCCACAGTACAAAGCAGAAGAATCCAGTCACACACAGAACATCAGGCTGTGTTGCATCCGACTGAAGAATATATCTACGCGTTTTTCAAAGGAGTGGTTGATGTTGCAGAGCAGTACAAAGGAAAAAGTTACAAAGTCAAAGAAGGAAAGAAAGAACAAATACATGGTTTGTTAGCAGACTTCCAAACTGGGCCAAACCCATCTCCACACCCACCCACTAAATGTATATCGACTTGGTTTTATCCTTTGTTTGCGCAGAGCACTGACAGTATAATAGTAACCTTCGGGGGTTGATGACACATTGCTGGCTCACAGGCTGGCACTGGAGTAACTTCCTCCTGCTGACAATGGAGATCCTTTGAACTTAATGATATCTCACTTTTAACACATTCCCCTTGTTCCATTTTAAAGTTGAAATATCCATAAGAGGATATATTTGTGGTTTTAGTTTCAAGGTTCCGGAAGTGACAACACAATGGTAAGGCACTTCCTACAATATAGGAAGGACCCTTAAAAGGGGAAAAAGACCTGGAGGGGTTCCTTTGATCCATACACCTGGGTTTCATTGCATCAAAGAGAAAAGCTACTTTGGATCCAGCACAGAAACTAAATCTGAGATGATTCCTTTGTGCTTAAGACTGCACGCAACATTATTTCGCCCCTGCAGGGTTGTTGGAGGGAGGTTCTCCCTCCAGAAAAGCACAAAGGAGGGCAGCACAGGTAGAGACATGTTTGTTCAGTGCGATCAGTCGTTGGAGGGGGGCAGGGCGCTGTGCCTCACCGGGGGGCTGGAGGGGAAGATTGGAATGTGACCGCGGAATGCCAGACGCTCTGCCCAGACGGAATAATTACAGATTCCAGCGTGGCAGAGCTCCATAACTCTGCATCATCTTTACCACAGCACATCAAATCCATAAAAACAGGACAAGTTTTAGCAGAAGAGAAAAACCCCAGGAGTGAAAATCCCAACCCGTGACACGGTGCTTTGTTGATCATGTCGGAAAACAGACCAAACTCAAATGAATAGAGGGGGGTGGGGTGTGTCCCTCTTACGGGTGGGTGTATGTATTAGAGGGCTTGTTTAAACAGTGTGAAGACCTTTGCCCAGGAGGATGGTTACAGCTTTAAGTCAAGATCAATTACCCCTCCAACGCATAGTTGCCATAGGCCTTGTTACCATGGATTACAACTTGGACAGGTTTTTATAATGGGTACACATGTTAACAACCAGCGGTGAAAAAACACATGTTTTCCTACTCCAACACGTTTGCACAAGTACACATAAACATCGCTTCTTCTGTTACATAAGCTGCACAGAATGATCATTGGAAAAAACTTTGCTGTCGATTTGTTTTACTAATGCTGGTCGACGGGTCTTGTGACAGAAACAAGAGAGGATAAGTATCAAGCACTATGACCAAATTCGGGTGCTTTCTTAACATTCCAGTAAGAGTGACTGGCCTATTAAAGAACACAGAAAGTAAACAGGAAGTTTCATTTCCCCCCAAAGCAATCACACAACCCAACAGAAACAGGGAAAGAGAACGTAAAGCCCCACCTCAGATAATCTATTCAATTCCAATTATCAAAAACTGCATTTTCACAGACCTCCAAGCTGTTGCCGTCTTGGGGTGCTGACCATTTGGCGGAATTTCATAAATATTTAAAAAGGTGATCCAGTACGCAGCTCCAAACTCATTACACGTTGAGTAATGGCTTTACGCAGCACTTCTGTAATTATAGGGGAAGCTCTTGCAAACTAAATGTGTCCCACGTCTCCAACTTTTACTCTATTACTTTCCATTTCAACTCAGACTTGTAAACTCTAAAAAAAGCTTTGTTTCTTGTATATACTTTATTTAACTGTAATGGGACACATCTGTAAAATCCATGTAAATAAAACAAAAACGTATCTGAAGCTAGGGTCTAAACACAGCAATATAAATGACAAAACAAAGCTCGTAAACTGCTTTAAGAGTCAAACTATGGGGTGTACTTGCAAAAAAGTGCAGGAAAATGTTAAATCCTAGTATTGGTTGTGTACTACAACAAATTAAATGAGGGAAAGCAACAAGAAACAAAGATAGGTGAATATTGCTTACCTTTGTGCCAACTGATATGTCATGGACACTCCTGTGGAAGAGAAAAATGATCTCGATTAGACAGGAAATTAAATCAATAAGAGAAATTGTAAACTTTGGTGACCCACATCCACAGAAAAACAAAGAGTGGTGAAACAAACAAACAGGAAATCGAGCCCCTCGTCGAGATAAGAGAACCTGTAATGAATACTCTGGAATACTTACTCGATTTCAGGGACGTAGCCGGATCCCAGAGGGTACAAGTCAGCGTCTAGGCGGCTGTGGACGACATGAAATACACAAAGTGAGAAACTTGCACGAACATCGACGAGATGAATTCGGTCGGATCGCTGGATTCGAACTCGAGTATTTTCCACTCGAGTACTGTGACGATTACTGTCAGATTCAGGTGGAAAGTGCTATTGTGGATCCTAACCCCGGTTTTTATAGAACTCTACGACCGAATCAGCGTGCACAGTTTGGGCCAGACATCTTCAACATGGCCCTGGAGCTCCGCAGACAAATGAATGCGGAAATGAGACACGTTGCTTTAGCTAGTTCCCGTGCAACCAACTTACCGAGGGGGCAGCTCGCCAAAATAAGCCATTGTTTATTAAAAAAAAAGTCCGAGCCAGCCCACGACACAACGCGAATACACACGTTGGATGTGAAACTACAAAGGCAAATACGCGTTTAACTTATTAACACTCTTAAAAAAGAAGTGACGATCGCACAAACGCGACAAATTGGTCGAGCTAGCGGATGGTTAGCATAGTTAGCATGTTAGCTTGCGCGCCCCCGCTAACTGTTGCATGTTTGCGTGGAGGAAGAGAAACAGTTTCGCGTAAAAGTTTCCCGGTTAAACTCCGGACCCGAGCGGCCGTATGGAGCCGGGTCGACCCCGAAGAGACCCCCGGCCGTGAGGTGGAGACCCCCGGGTGAAAAGCAGAGAGAGTAAAGTAGTGGTTCTTCCTCACTTACCCGTCCATTGCACAAGAAACAAACTGCAGGTCTGAGAAGAAGACGGGGCGGCGCAGATGCTTGATTTTCTTACAAAATGGCTGATGGCGTAGGGGCGAGCGCTGATTGGGTTAGAGGCCAAAAGGGGGCGGGGGCTGGGATCGGCGACGACACGCCATTGGACAAGACGGACGTCATTCCCGCGGGGGGGTGGTGGGGGGTGGAAAAAAGGAGGCCGCGGCAAATTTCCAGCTCATCACAACAGAGGTGAGTTGTTAATACGTGATGGAGGATTCACTCCTGGATTCACACGGTAAACCACAACAAGGACGTGTGTTCTGTTAAATACACGTTTAGTCTGGCTGCTAATAAACTTCAAACAAGGTGGTGTAACACAATAAATCCCCCTGTGCTCAGTTTGTGTCTCACATCAACATCCTAACATCTGACCACATCAACTGGTGGCAGCCATTAGAAAATGGATAGTTCAGTGATAAAATGAATATTCACTCATTATCTATTCACCACTGTATCGATGGAGGTGGTGGGTGAATTGTTGGAGTCCACACAACACTTGTGGAGTTTCAGGGGGAAACAGCGTTGCGGCCCAACCCAATACAATTGAAGTAAATGTCGACCACTTTGTCAAATGTCGAATAAACAACATAAACACTGCTCCTGTGGTGTCGTCCATGTGTCCATAAGCAACTAACATTCATATTAAACTCAAACGGTGTCTTTTACACCATGATTTCAGCCTAAATGTCTGCTGGTCCCCAGATATGTCAATTTATACTCATTTGCAATGATTGTTGTCATTATCTGCTCATTCTTTTATTGATTATAATAGATTAATTGTTAACTGTGTGTGAAAAACTTCCTACTGAAGTTTTAAAAGTCAGCTCACTACAATTAATGTCAAAGAAAGTTGTTGAACCTTCACACTTGAGAGGCTGGACTCAGACTGAAGTGTTTATTCAATTAGGCTAGTTAAGTAAAGTACATGATGTAGACAGGAAATGCCAATAACTTTTTAATAACTTGTGTTCATGTTTTTTCAGCCAGCTGCAGCATGGAGCAAGTGTTAACTATTACTCTAATTGGGTGGTTTAACAAGAATAGAGCATCAATCTTGGCTACAATATTTTAATCTGACATAAAGCTGTGTTTAAATATGAAAAACAATTTAACTGAAAACACTCAAAATGCAAAAACCTCATGTTTGTACTCAAGCTTCATTGATTCCACCTTTTTATTAAAGAAAAGTCAGTAGGGATTTTGAGAGTCAAGCTTTAGTTATTACATATTAGATTAACCCATTGTATCAGTTTTGGAGCATTGAATATAGAAAACAGAATGTAAAGGCAGAAAATACACACATCTAGTATTCACGATGACAATGACATAGATCTAGAACGCTTGCAAAAAAAAGAAAAACGGATAATCCTGATTATAACAAAGTTTCCCTGATTAGCATTGTGAAGACCTATTCAAATGAAACCACCCAGACTGATTGGCTCAGTGTGAGGTGTGAACCACAGAACTGGTTTAGGTGGAGACAACACAATGAAGATGGTAATTGTCCTGATACTCTATCAGGTTACTGTCCACACAGAGAAGAGTCATGTCAGGGACATATTCTCACTGAGACTTTCACACATGATACAGAGGGTAGAAGGGGAACTGATCGGCTTGGGTTGCTGCGCATGCTTTCTTATCAAAAAAAGGCACTAGCAATCAGTTTACAAGTCACGTACACACCTCTAAGTCAGGCGAAAGGCAACGCCCACACAAGTGCTGGATTCAAAAGTAAACAGTTAAAACAAGTAAAACAAAAGCTTGGCAGTTTAACCAGAGGAGATTAGTGTTTGAGGACATAAACACAACACACACAACACACTTTCACTTCGCAAACAGCCAACAGGGACACGCACACTCTGTAATTAAACAGAATCAGTGATATTAAAACTACCGAACTGGAAGCAAAACATGATAGTATAGAGATTCCAATTAGGGAATGTGCATTGAATTATATGTACAGTCATAATTAAAGATGGGAAAAACCTAATGTATCCTAATGAATTTTGTTGCCTATAGCCCTTTGTAATTGAGTCTTGGTGGTTTATATGAAGAAGGAGGAGGAGGAGGAGGAATATCAAGAAACGGACTAAACGGGTTGTCTCATCGTGTTAGGAAATGAGATGAAGAGCTGAAGCTAGAAGGTGAGAAGTAACACAAACCAAGATGAGGCTGCTAATGACACCAGTCACACATTGGTGATGTGTGTTTTCTGCTCCTGAAAAATATATGAGCCCTGGATGTCAGCTGGTGTGTAAAAAAACACTGTCGCACCATTGGGAACGACATCTTGATTTCATCCTTTTAAAGGAGGTTGGATTTTAAAGGAGATATCATTTTATAGGTTCCCCGTGTTAAATCGGTTGTCTATCTTAATTTGTGTCTGCCGGCTAATCGCAGAGGCTCACGTTTGACAAACTAATCACAGAGGATAAGGTAATTTACCGGTACTTGTTACCATAGCAGCAATTTGATTTTGATTAGACCTTTCAGGACTGATTGGGATGATTTATGCGCTGCATCCTTCAACAAATTTCTGTGTTGGGTCTCGTGATCCCAGAAATTGAATTTCCTCTCCACCCTTGCAAATTGATTTGAAATGAAACCTTTAATTTTCTTTCCATCCCCCCCATGACTGTTTATGTTCCACTGGTCCGATGTAGGACATTAATATTTTTCGTGTGTGTGTGTGTGTGTGTGTGTGTGTGGAAAAGCATTGTCAGGGGTGTGACCTAAAAAAGCATCACACAATATATTCTCTGTCTCGTGATGTGGAACAGTTTTTCCTCCACGTCAATGAAATGTTGAGATCACAGAGATTGAACTCACAAACAAAATATATCACATTCATAACGGGCTCAGGACAATTTTATGATTATTATTTATCAGACACAGTGTAGCTGCAGCATAAAGAAATGTAATTATAGCTGCAGTGTTGACTGCCCCTTTTCAATGCCTCCCCTTTGTCTTCCAAATGCACCCTTTCTTTCTGACACACACACACACACACACACACACACACACACACACACACACACACACACACACACACACACACACACGCACGCACACACACACACACACACACACTCTGGCCCTAGAGTACATTTGTCAAGACTTAATGAGACCTATTTACAAAACAGCAAACATATGCTCTCTAGTGGCCTATTCTGGAAAGTGCACTTTACAAAATACTCAGGTCAATTTGTGTCTTCAGATTTGAAGCTAAAATCCCATAAATGAGAAATATATCACTGCTCTTTCATGATTTAAATATGTCCTCTTTCTATTTAGTATTCATATTTTATTAAGCCTCTTTATTCCCTCTATAATGAAGCGACATTCAATTGTACATCTCTTTGTTTACTAGATTTTGTGTCAGTATAAAAGTAGGAGGTTTTGTATGTATTATATGTATATGTGTGTATAATTGTGTGTCCTCTACCCATCTGTGACTCCATCAGTTAAGATGCTTAAACACCACACACATCATTAACTGCAGCTCATCCACAGCGTGCACACATTTTCTTAAACACATACACACTTGTTTGACTTGCTGTAAACAAACAGTAGTTTTATTCAGATTAAACATTTAGACGACCACAGAATAGATGAACAGGCATTGGTTGCTTTTCCTGCTGCTGTCCCAGAGACCCACTACTAGGCAAAGCTTTAGCTAAACAACTTTACATGTTTGTGTTTTTTTTGCCCTGTAGCTATACACATAGATATGCATGTGTATATTCTGTATATACATAGACTGACAGTTGGTCTCTTGCATGAAGTTTGTATCCCTCCTGATAACTGTAAAATAAAAAATAAGGAATACATACAAGGATACAAAGTTTTCTTTCAAGAAACCAACAGTCTGCATATTACCTACCATCCAAGCTGCACTTATGTATATGTATTAGTACAATTATCTATTATACTTGTTTATCTGACCCTCTGGAGGAGAAGGCAGTGTTTCCAGTGGGTCATCCTGACACTGAGCAGAGCAAGAAAAAGCCCGGTTTTAAAAAATGGCGGCAGACAGACACGTCCAGCCAACTGAATCTGACAAAGGCACCAACAATACAACATGTTATTTTTGTCTCTTTTAAAAATACACACATCAAATACAATATACTGCCTTGCAAAGAGGCCATAGGAAATGAAAAAAAAGAAAAAGAAAGATGAGAGTCAATATACAGAAACAAAGCTCCAAGTTGTACAATTAAAGTGGAACTGTACGTATGGAAAGCATTAACTCTAATTCATCCATCCACGCCTGTCGACCTCCTTTAGGAATGTAAGAAGGGATCATTTCTCTGGTGGTAAATAGAGGCAGGACTTGAGTCAATGCATCTGGTACTGAAGGTTGCAAAAAGACTCTTCAGCGAGTCACAGCAGGAGGCAGTAGATTCCCACGGACCCTCTTCACCAGCAAGACATCGGGGACGAGCAGGACGAGAGTTGGTGGATGGCGAGTGTTAAAAGGCGAGACTCAGGATTAGCACCAACTTCAGAGGTTTATGAACTGTGTGTCTCAGAGCGTGGAAGGCGGGGCTGGGTGAGGGCGATGATGATGATGATGATGATGAGGTAACGGTGACGGTGAGATGATGAGTCAGAGATAAGGATGAGCCAGAGGGGAGCAGAAGCATTGTTGGCTTTGTCTCACTGACCCAGACCATGCATGACCTCTACTGAGGGAGAGATAAGGGACAGAAATGCTGCTAATAGTCTTTCAAGGCTTTAAATTGCTATAGTGTAAATGCACAAATTGTCTTTCTTGCAGCCTGAATAGTTTAAAATGGTTTGTCTTACAGAATAGAACCGATTTCCAATGCAGCGATGACTAAAAACCTTCGTTACCTGGGCACAACTATTCATCTTATTGTGCTGAGCCCTTCATAAGGGCTGAAAAGGCTTAAGGTCACAAGAAATGAGTATTTATTTCTCAGCAAAGTCTTTTCAAATTTATCGAATAACTTTTACTAACTGAAAATCTATTCAAGTAATAACGAGGGGGGTCAGGGGTTAAACTGGGAGCGGAGGAGGACAGAAACCAGCAGCCGACCAACACCACACAGGGAAATTACAGAATCATCAGATTTTATTTGGTTGATAAAGAGACAAAAACCTTCTTCTTCTTTAGTTTTTTTTTTACGCCGGGCGAACTCGCCTCTTCTTGTTATCATGGTAGCGCGAATCCCAATTTAACCCCTGGAATTTACATTCATGTGAACGTGACAGCACAGAATAAAAAGACCGAACAAAAGTGACAAAGACAGTCAAAAATGTTGCCAGGCTTCATGCAGTGCTACCTCATAAGATTTACATTGATTCTACGGCTGAGAGAGCAAAAATCCTTAAAGCATTTCTAGTTGCTGTGCAACGGCTTGTTAAGCGTGTCCATCTTACTCGAAAAAAAGAAAAAGACAAAAGCTGTGATCCTCGTGAACACGTACAGCGTCTATGCAGTTTGCAACGTGGTCAGTGTTGTAGTTTCCTATTAAAAGTCAATGCATATCTCTAACATCGCAAATGATACTCACTGTTACCGATAGAAACACGTGTGTGACTTTAGCTATGAGCACATATGAGTCTAAGAAAGCACGGACACTTGTGATGATTGTTACGCTAAGTGCTTACAAGCTTTAACATGCAGTTAATGGTTGGGGATGGTATAGAGAACCAAAAACAATAAATACATTGTATAAAACATAATTTCATATCAATATATTAAAATACTATTCAAAATAATATCTTAGACAATATTGTAATATGAAACTGACTGATAAATAGTTGGTAGGCCTACACAGACAAATATATATTTATATATATTTAAGTATCTGTGTCCTTCATAGTTTGCTGTTAAATGGTTTAAAGTTTCCAGACCCCCCCCCCCCCAAGTGGGTTCGCAGTACAATCCAGAGAGCTAATACAGTTATTACAGTTTTTTTCCCCCAACAATAATAACAATGAACTTACAGTACACAGTCCCATAATAAAGATATACATACTGAATACAATATAAATGTCAAGACAGAAAAATAGAAAAATATCAATAGAAATCAAAAGTCAAATACATATCAGAGAAAGTATACCGAGTAAAGTGTACGTATGAGTCTTTGTGGTTCTTGTTGTAGCTGGAGCTTGTATTGGCTCTCATTGTTGGTAAGTTGGCTGTGTACTTTGCTTTCTGTCATATCCCCCCAGTCCTCACACACACACACACACACACACACACACACACACACACACACACACACACACACACACACACACACACACACACACACACACACTTCAAATACAGACACATGCCTGCACAGATGTACAAGTATGTATGTACCCATCCACACACACACACTCACACAGATGCAGGTGTGTCCCCATCCACACACACACACTCACACACACATTTACACACACACACACACACACATTTACATGCACACATCTCACATGACCGTGCAACACTTGCAGGTCTGTTTCTTCTCCTTCTCCTTCTCTCCCTCCTCCCCGGCCCCGTTGGCCTTCTCCTTCTCTGCCATGCTGCCGTTGGGCGGAGCCTGCTCGTCGGCGGCCGCCTCTCCGCCGGCCTTCGCCTCTCCATCCTCGATCACAACCAACTCGGCCTTCACGTTGCCGTCCCCCCCCTCCAGGGCCGTGCGGCTCTCCTGCTCCTCCTCCACGGTCTTGTAGCCCATGAACACCAGGGTGACGGGGTTGTCCTCACTGGCCAGGTCAGGACTGGGACCCAGCAGCTTGGCTTCTATCCCTGTCACCTCTCTCTTGGGGGTGTGACCTGAGGTCTGCACTACTCCATTTTCACCTGCAGGGGGCACCAGAGTATCATGGAGAGGTTAGGGTCGTGCAGAGGCAAAGAGGGTGGTCCAGTGGGGGGGGGGGGGGGTGGGATTCAGAGAGACAAAGAAAGAAAGGAAATATTGTTTTAATGGCCCCCGGCGGAGAGGAAGAATTTAATAGAGCCAATGAAGAGGCCCTTATTAGCGCACTCTCTCTTTTTGACACTGGTCTTAAGGCCGGGTTGCCATGGTTTCCTGCGTGATCATGTGTTGCCATGGATACCAAACTTACCTCCATTTTCTTTGGCCACACCCTGGTTTTCTGGCTCCTCGTTCTCCAGTTCTTCAATGTCTCGCTCCAGCCTGAGCACACACACACAAACAAGCACACACACACACACACACACACACACACACACACACACACACACACACACACACACACACACACACACACACACACACACACACACACACACACACACACACACACACACACACATACACACATACACACCCCCACACACACACAAAAACACACACCCCCACACTTCATTATTCAAATGAATATAGCTAATTACAGAGATCATACTGTGATGAAGAGTAAACACTTTGAGCATATAAATGATACATGCTTGGTTGTTGAACCAGGACATACACACGAAAATAAATGGGACAAAATCACAACCATTGGTGTATTAATACTGTAATATCTGGATGGAAGTACATTTCTTGAGATTTCTCTCAGGACATCACACATCACATGACCTCAAAAGCATCATCATCCCTGTTTGCAGACGGGGGCGACAGATCATCTCACAGCGACGGACATCTACCACTTCTGTTTCTAGTGTCGTATATAAGATAACACAGCTCCATTCTTCCTGCTGTTTACAGTTTTCATTTGTATTGCACCACTGTTCTCACGCCTACAGTTCTACCGTAAAACAAGAGCAGCAACACCACATATTTGACCTCTGGGGCCCGATTGTATTTTCTCAACCTTGCAAACAAGACAATGCTCTGGACAGTGATTTTCACAGATTGGACACATAGAGGTTTTGACTATGAGCTGCTGACCTGAGGATGACCTGCTCCAGAAGTTTGGTCTTCACCTCGTCCTCGTGCAGACGCTTCTGAGTCTCCTCCTCCGCCGGAGCTCCGTCTAACAACCAGCGCTCCCTCAGTGCCTTCGACTGCAGGTGGACACAACAAATAAAGACACAACAACATAAACACA
The DNA here is from genome assembly GCF_963576545.1 of Limanda limanda. Taxonomy (NCBI): domain Eukaryota; kingdom Metazoa; phylum Chordata; class Actinopteri; order Pleuronectiformes; family Pleuronectidae; genus Limanda; species Limanda limanda. The sequence continues at coordinate 20,970,866 of NC_083647.1, read as the reverse complement.
ACGCAATGCGATTAGGTAGATGACTTTTTTGCAGTTCGGTTAAAAAAGGGGTAATAATGTTAATGTAACAGCATGGAATCTCCATATATTTGGAGTATGGGTGTATACAGTAGTGTGCTTTAACAAAATTAAATCAAATATTATTTGTATAGCCCCCACAAATTACAGTTTGCGTCATAGGGCCGAACACCCTCTTTACCTCAAAATAATAATAAATAATAAAATAATAAAAGCTACCAAAAACCTCAGGGAGAGTCACAAGGGGGGGATTGCTCTTACTTAATAACCATATTATTGTGTAGGTGTATTAATGCCTCATGCTTCTATGCCAAAAGATAAGAAAACAATTAAAAGCATCCAACAGAGAACCCTTGATCATGCATCTTTCTCCCTTAGCAGCTGATCAATTCCTTCTCAAGAACACGTTATCGGCCCTTTTTTCACCTCCGTGTAATTTATTTCAGAAAGAGATTAGTGGCCCTTTCACTGGGAGAGAAGGACAAGCCCTTTAGCTATAATCTACAAGAGAATATATCTACAGACTGCTGCCACTCAGCGATTCTGTCCCACACTTCAGCTCCTGCCAACTGGTCGCTGCCAAGTGGACTTTGGCCTCCAGCCAGAGCATCAAGGCTTCTGGCACCGAACAGAAAAAGTCCAAAATACGATGTAATTTCTGTCATTATACTTAATTGAAATCTAGAGAAGTCACTGGAACATAAAAACAAAACAGCTCACATCATAGAAATGTCAAACATGGCCAGGAACTGGATAATAACAACACAAATGTCTCAACTGACTCATTGAATGTACAAACTGTGAATAGATTTAATGATTATAAATGTGGATATCCTAATTATAATGACTTTAGATTAAGTTACATCTATTGCACTCTAATTAAAAAACTAATAGTAATGGACACAACACAGGAATAACACAACCACACTTTGTTCCAATATGGATTTGTCACTGTTCTCTTGCCTTCCACATCCTCGACTCTTTTTCAATCGATGTTTATTTCGTTCATCGTTTTCCAAACAACTCTGTATCTTTATCCGGCCCCCCCATCCACATTCCCTCCTGCAGATAAGCTAATATCAAAGCAAATAGTTGGCGTGCTCCGAGGTAAATATAACAGCGCAGCTGTTGGACCGTGCAGTGAGACACAACCCTGCTTGGCCATATGGAAAAGTGCAAGTAAAAAGCTCTTGTTTTCACGAGTCTGAGTGAAAATCTGGACCGGTGCTTGATGTGAATTCCTCTCCAGTGATGCAACAAGAATTTCTAAAAACCTCCCCCTGCTTTTTTTCCCCTCTCCGACTCGACCCCCACCCCTTCCTCCCTCCTGCGTGAATCTCTATCCACCATGGAGTTCATGAACTCCACTTATAGGTTGTGTCGTGTCCCGCCCCAGTTTGTGTTGCTGTGTTTCTAAGCGCGAAAGTAGCTGTTGTTCAGTTTTTACTCTTACTTTCATCGCTGAGGAATTCAGCTGCAGACACCCAGCTGCACAGAGCTCTACAGCACAGACTCACACGGTGTAACTCTACACTGCTCATACCCCAGCCCCGGTCTCCTGGGCACTCGATCCAACCCTGCTTCCCCCTCTCTCTCACTTTCTTTCAGTCTTGCTCACTCGCCCTCTCGCCACACCTTACTACCCGATGCCTGACATCACTAATGCAGTCACTCATGCGCACACACACACACACACACACACACACACACACACACACACACCAGTCTGCACGCATGGTCGTAAAGCTGGAGTGCTGAAGCTATGTCTCTCTCTCGCCATTGTTCTTTGGAGTAAAAGCTGCTAACGTAGCAGACAAAGGGCGGAACTGTGACACACACACATACATACACACACACACACACAGACATACACACACACACACACACACACACACACACACACACACACACACACACACACACACACACACACACACAGAACAGCTGTAGGGACAGGAGCTTCAGTTCACAATTCATTTAGCATCTGTCCAAAATTCAGTTTCTGCAAAATAAGGGTTATCCAGTCCGTGTAAGTCTTATTGTTTCATCCACATAGCATTCAAAAAGAAAAGATGTGTCGAGTGGCAACACTGAACAACAGCAGGAACAGATAAAGTGTAGTTGTTAAAAGTTATGGAGACACTTTGTTTTTACACTTAGGCTGATGAGTGAGCTGTAGACAGAGCCCGGCTAGCAGTTTCCACCTGTTTCCTGTCTTTATGCTAAGCTAATAAACCCAAATAACTCTCGGCAAAAGAGCTAAAATCTGAACATAAATGTCAAACTATTCCTTTGACAACTTTGATGACTAAATATAATATTTCATTGTGGAATATTATACATAATATGTTTCTCTATGAGCTGCGTGTTTTCAAAATGACATGTTGACATTTAGAAGTTTTAATTACTTGCATGACTATATCTGCCATGGCTTGCTAATTAAAACCAGAAGTCCCACTAATGCTTTCTGTGTTAACTACATTGTAATACCACATGTCACCATCTTGTCTGCACTGTGAGTGTGTGTGTGTGTGTGTGTGTGTTTGATGCTGTATGAGTGTAATTTAATGGATGGGCAGGTACACCACTATAAAAATGTGGTGCGTTAACAGAGACATTTATTGAGTTCTACACATGTCGGCCTCTGGAAAAGGAATACTTGCTGTGGTATGCACAAAGAGCCTTCTAATACTCCTGTACAGCGTGATTACACTTCCCCTCTGTGTGTCTGTGATTGTGTGTGTGTGTGTCTGTGTCTGTGTGCGTGTGTGTGTGCGCGTGGGACGAAAGCGGGGTGCGGTGGGTGTAAGAGCCCTTTCCTGTTGGTGGGAGTGGGACAAAAATCTGTTTCCTCTGCCAAAGCCCTCCGCATTGTCTGAGGCTTCTGTGTTCTTTTATGAAGCAACACACACACACACAAAACGATCACACGCACACGCAGACACACACACACACACATAAAGATACACATTTACAAAAGTATACTCTGAAAATAGAAAAAGTGGGAGCACGCGAGGGCAGTAGAACAGGTCACGAGCACTTTTACCAGAAATGCACATTTGACTGAACTCTGTCTCACACTTACACAGACACACACTCACACTAACGAACTCTCACACACACAAACTCACACACACGGCCTTTGCTCCTATCTGTGACCCGCTGAATTGTCCGTGGCTGAAATAGCTTTGATAGTGCTGACACACCTTGGCTCTGATATGAGTGTGTGTGTCCGCATGCATACAGATTTGAATGCGTGTGTGTTTTAGGGAGTGTGTGTGTGTGTGTGGTCGTGTGAATAAACAGCGTGTTGGGGGGGCTGTCGGCGTTATCTGCCGTCCATTCTGAACATTCCAACACAGCAGCAGCTCGGGAGTATCTCACACTGTCGGTTTGATATTTTCTGTGTAAAGAATCGCTGAGCTTTATGTTGCTGGGTGGGAGTCGGACTCGGGGCCGGATTCCCGTAAAACACCGGACTGACCATCAGTTCGTTTGAAGTTCAGGAAAGAGTAACAGAGAGTCCTGCAGTGGGTCAGGTTACTCTCTCTGCATACATTAATAACATCAGTGTAATGGCTCCAGTGGCTACATTTAAGGTTGAATTTGGCAAAGAGTTTTGCCGTTCACTTAACGCACTTGAGGGCTGTTCGTCAACACCGCACGGTGGAATTTGCGAGTCAAGGGGAGGGCGAGTGAAAAAAAAGATCTAAAGCAAAGACAACACAAGACACTTTGGAATGAAACTACATCTACGACGATTTGATACAACCCTGGTCTGATACTTTCTACAGAAACAACTTTCTAATCTGACTGTGGGCTGAATATCTCAAGAACCGTTCATTTCATTGGCTTCACACTCAGCACGCGTATTGTTAAGGTCCCAAGGAGGTACAGATACGCTCGATATCTACAAAAGTTGGATAAATAGGCGACCAACACCCTGGAGCAGCGGCGGCTGGGACTCATCAACAAAAGAGACGTTGTTTATCATAAGGTCACAGATTCCAGACAACTGATTCTCTAGATCAGGATTCTGTGTAATGAGTCGAGCTTCAACGAACTTTGACTAAACAGGTGAAAAGCTCTTTGTGCAGCTTCAGGGTTCTGTGGACCGAGTCCTGCAGCCAATCTTTACTCGCCTTCACTTTAACAGTCCCTCGCTGTCCCTTCCAAACAGGCAAAAAGTATATGTATATTAAAAATGCCTGTATCTAACAGGCAAAAAGATACAGATATTAAAATGTGTTCACCCCTAGAACGATTTGATAAGCAGCAAATGAGAAGTGATAAAGAGTGATTGCTTTTAAACCTTAGTCTTCTCTCTCTATCCGTCCATCCCACCCTTCACACTGTGTGTATACTGTAAATCAAGTGCTACATTGAGCAATCCGGTCAATACGAAACCTTTATTACTCTTCCCTCCTCATCCACCTGAAAGGTGCTAAGAACATCTACTTCCCAGCCTCCCTTGGTGTTTCTTACAGATCCAGAGTGCACAGCCGCGGTCGATAGAGCTCAGTTCTCGAGATGCTGTGAATTAAACCGGAGCTCTGTGAAATTAAAAACAACACTTAATCGTTCTTCATTGATAGACTTGATCAGAGAGCTGTGGGTGGAATTCTTCCCAGGAGCTGATTCATATAGTGATGTCAGCATGTGCTGACCCGAGGTGGAAATAACAGGTAAACTGGAAACATGTGCTCACAGCCAACAAGGCAGCACATAAAAAGCATGAGGCAAAGGAAGGTGTTGGTGTTTTGAAAGAGAGGAGGAAGTGAGTCCTGGTGAGACTAAGTGTGATGTGCAGACTGGAGTGATTACTGCTGCAGACAGGGGCAATTATTTTTGGTCTCAAACCTGTTATATCCTCCATGTTAGCAGATGGGACATGGGGCACATGAAAAAGTCAAAGAGTTCTTATCACACTGATAAAGATGACGACTGTACACACAGGTTCCAGTCATATACTCGTTTTTTACCTTGTCTTTGGTCAAGTCAAATGCTGAACATGCTCAACAAGGCTGCGAAACCTGCAAACTTCCTCTTGATTCATTTACTCGCTGCCTCCTGAACAGAAGCAAACAAGCGCTCCAGATGTTTGTGGACATGTTTGTATATTCTCCAAAAATTATTACAACTAAAGCTTTCTCATAAGTATAGTAGAACAAATAGGCCATGTGCTAAATGTGTGTGTGCATGCTGAGGTGTGTGTGTGTGTGTGTGTGTGTGTGTGTGTGTGTGTGTGTGTGTGTGTGTGTGTGTGTGTGTCTGTGCATGCTGAGGTGTGTGTTTGTACCTTGAGATGCTGCAGTTGCCTTCGGTCATCATCCAGCTGCCTCCTCTTGCTCTCGATCTCCATCTGCTTCTTCCTTTTCTCCTGATAACCGCACAGAAACACTATGATTACTCTGTGTTCTCTGCACAAAGTGGACACAATAATATCCGGAGCATTGTTATTCCAGTGTTCTCACCACGCTGCGCTGGATACTGTCGATGTTCATGAATTAAATATCAAACTCTGACATTTTATGTCCAAAAGCATCGAAACATTATAATCGTTGCCAAGGTTTTAACGCTAATGAATAATTGTTAAACTTGAATGGCTGCAGGTGTAATTGTGAATGCAAAGGGGAAGACAGATATCAGATGGTGTATTACAATAAACGTGTATTCATACGCTCCAATTCAAATACAAGTGAACTGGGGAAAATGTTTGGAATATTGACGAGAAACATAATTTTTAGGGCCCGAGCACTGACATCAAAGGTCAGGCGAGGCCCTATTGAAATTGTAAGGATTATTATTATTATTCAGGCAAATGATTTGCTTTTTGAGGGCTTTACCATGCTCAAATTCTTACCAAAATTTGCAGAAAGTTAGAAAGTGGTGACAATTTCTTATTCTGAAGGAATTTTCAATGGGCGTCCCAAATGGCTCAACGGTGCCCTCCGAGATGATGAATCCTTTGATGCTGAGCCATAAACAAACAACTCCAATCCTGCAGTGACAGTAGTCATAGATCAAAGGAATCTTGATGTCTTGCAAAGGTGACGTCTCTCTCTCAGAATTGGTACATTTCTCAAACCGTGTGAACATTGAGTTACGGCGAAGGTTCATCCTTCGCCAAAGGAGACGATGTTGTCATAAGTCCACTGTGCATTGTCCTATCACCACCAAACCTCTGTCTCGTGATCAGAGTCCAAGCCTGAACTGGTCTATGTGTCAATATTTCCTCAGTCATTGTTTATTTTTTTCAGGCAAAACGCATGCAACGCTTCAAAATGCATGTGCTCGGGCCCGCCCAGTGCTGCTTTGCATTATGCCATAGTAATACTAATAGTAAAGGTTGTTTTTAGAAATACTTTCCCACCAAGTCTCCACACTGTGGTGCGACGTAATGAAGTACATCTACATGAGTGTAAATCACTTTGATTCGATTTATTTTCGGGTTTCACATTTTTAAAGCAATCTATAACTAGAGGGGAAACTTATCAAAGCATTTTTGTGTATTTATTTGTCCAGTCACAGACAGTTATTAGGCTGTGCCCACTCAAAACAAACCAAATTCAAATGTTTTAGTTTTAGTCACTGTCGGACACAAATTGTACATGTTTTCTAATAAAAAATCCGTCTCTTATTTCATATACCACAATATATCTAAGTATTCTGGAAAGAAACATAGATATATTTTGTCAGAGAACGCAGAAAAATAAGAGGCTTAAAGTACTAAAGACCGACTGATGGAGAGCAAAGGGAGGAGGAGACGCACTGAGAGACACAAGGACAGACAGAAAAAAAGGCAGCGAGCTACTGCATTAGCTTTAGATGTCCGCTAATGGGTGAAGGAGATGGGATCTAAAAGGTTGAGCCATTAGGACGCGCAGTCAGATCCTGACAAGCAGATATGATTTGTTGTTCATACACTGAGCAGCGTGGCCTGATGTGCCCCCTATGTGTGTGTGTGTGTGTGTCTGTGTGTTTGTGTATGAGAGATTATTGCGACAGTGTGAGTAGAACTAACTTACAGAGATGGCCTGGATTCTCTCCTCTTGGGACACCTCAGCCATCCTGATGGAGAGAGAGGGAAAGAGAGAGGGAGAGAGAGAGGGAGAGAGAGAGAGGGAGAGAGGTTACAACCACACATGAAAACCAACATCTGACATTACACAAAGTGACACCCAACCCTTCTCAGCCGTAACGTTCATTCACCGGCCGTTTACCTTCCAACCACTTCCCAGTGACTGAGGTTAAGTATCTGTCTGTGGGCACAGAGTCAGTGTCTCTCTTCCCTCTCACTGAGGGCATGCTAATGTGCTAGCTGGGCGCTGCTGGAGATTCCTGCTCTAATGGGTTCCAGACCCACAGCTCCGGGATGGAGGATGGACGGAAGCGGAGCTGAGGCCAGGAGGGAAAGGACTGCGACTGTTGCCATGACTGAATCATGCTGTTCCCCCAAAAGAGCCATATATCCTACATCCAGTTTCGTTCTTCTTTTCTGTCTGTGATAAAACTTGCTCATGACAGGACCACATCAAACATCAGATGAGATATAGATATACACCTCTGTTACTTGGTAGGATTACGAAAAAAAATACTGAAACGATTTCTAAGATATTTTCGCAAGAAAGAATCCATGAAATTCTGAAGAGGATTGTGCTGACACTGCTTTAAAAGATGAACTTTGTCCAGTTTTCATTAATGTTGTGTAGAAATGAATGTGCAAGTGCCCAACACAGTCTCTTTCCACAGAACTGTGTGATCTTAACAGTGTACTCACAGTGTAATGCATTGCATGACACTGCAGTATGTACAGTATTCAACCTTTTCCCACTAAGCATGAGATGTGTCAGCTGACAAAAACAAAGCTGTGGTCTGATGATAAAAAGAGAGAAGCAGTTTGTATCTGACAACTGTGCAAACTGTACTGTGTGCAGCCGATCTTTCATTTCTCCAATATATCAGATACAATTCTCGGACTGAAATTGGGCTGATTACCTTTGTTGATCAAAAACTATTTTGTTAACTGATAAGTCTGTTGTCAAGCACAAAAGTGGCAGATATTAAAATTAGATTTTAAATCACTGTAATTGAATATCTTAGACTTGTGGTTGGAAAAAACTGAACCTTGGGAGACATCAGGTCCATATGATGTACATTTACCACATTGTTGTGGGCCAGAAGACTTATCAATATCCAAAAACAGATTAATCGATAATGGCTATAATCGCCATCCATGTTATGATATCACAAGTTTACATTTAAGACAAATGGATGACCTCATGGGGGGAGCTTTCTCCAGACTCCAAAGACATGACGATGGGGTTACGTTAATTGGAGACTCTTAATTGACCATAGGATGAACTTAAAATCAGCGTGAACCCTAAAGTGAAGACACTTAATAGTTCCTTCTGTACAAAAGCACTGGTTTGATAACAAAATGTCAAACACCACTGACTCAGAGTCTCAGCTGTTAACTCTACGATCTGTCTTTTAAAACCACACGACACAGTTTGCCTTTTCCAGCCGCAGCTGACTCTGTATCACGACACATATGGGATCCTTGTGTCTCTGCACTGGTCCAAAGCCCTTCGAAAATTACTATGATAAAACATCTCGGCATCACTCTCCGCCCACGCCTCTCCACTGCCAGCACAATGTGTTGAACTTGTGTGATTGTGTCACTGCCTCTGATGAGTGTCCAGGACTCCCACGGTCACCATTTGAATTTGCTTGCATCATTTCTCACAAAGCTCGAATTGTGAGAAGAATGAAGAAAGAAAAAAACCTCAGCATTTCAGAGGACCTCATTCCTTCTCTCTCACTGTTGCTGTAGGGTTTGGTGTGATTGCTCCGGTTTTTCCCAGCTCCTCTCAGGACCTAGATAAGCATACGTCGGGTTTTATGCTTGTTAGTCACTGTCCAACCGATGAAGCTGTCGCACTGACAGGAAACCTCAGGGGTCTATTATATTAAGCAGAGTTCCTGTGAACATATCTGGCTTCTCTGCATATGCACATTAACACACACACTCTCTCTTTCTCATATCGCCATCACATGGAGCCCGTGAGGGGAAAAAAAGGAAACCACAATCATCTGATCGAGAGCACACATAAACACACATACTGCACATACACAGATTGCATTCTTTCTCATTCTCTCCGTTCCCACTGATCGAGCACAAACAGAAAGACTGTTTCTGGAGATGAGACAACTTAAACCGAGATGAATATGTCTAATCAAAAGTGAAATACATCGACTAATAACTAAATTAACTCGGATTTCAAAAGTTAATTATGTTGTGAAGATGTTATTTTGTGTTGTAATTGTGGGCTGACAGTGTTTTATAGCCTGTTATATCTCTGGATCTCCTTTCCCGCCCAGCCCTCGGGTTTCTGTGGAAGCGTAGCAGCTCGCACACTGTGCATCTGGATCATTTCATCAGGTCTGGGAGCTCTGGCTGAATTCTGCTGTTATTGAAAGACTGACCATCCTGAGCCGGGAGAGGTCACCCTGAGTCTGAGCACAGAGGAGGCAGCTCCCAGGAGGGTGGAGGCACCGATGGAGCAGGTTACATGTTTTCTCATTAATGTCAATCACCTCGGAAAGAGATATCAGCTGTGAAACTTGCTTTGTCATTGGTGAAAGACGAAGAACTCCCAGCTTAACCAGACGAAGAAGAACTCAGCTTAGACACAAGACCCTCGTCTGACTGGAAATGTTAAAGCTTAAGAAAAATGTATAATTTAACTAGGAAAGCACATACATCCAGCAAGGCTAACACCCAATAGCGCCATGTCCTGGATCCGCCCCCTGATCTGGATCTCTGCCAAAATTCTATAGGTTCTTCCTCGACCCATATCGCATCCTTTCTCTAAGTTTTGTGGTAATCAGTCCAGTAGTTGTTGTGTAATGCAGCTAACTCATGAACAAACAAAAGCTAATGAAAACTTAACCAATAACTTGTATTTTCCTGAACATTTTATGTCACAATAACAAGGAAACATCAGGTCAGTGAGTACTTATCAAACCGAACATGAGCAGAATATCACTCAAGTGCACTAATGTTGCGAAACTCCCCCAAGGCCCAACAATCCCCTTATTAAACCACATTTAAATTCAATACAGCTCCTAGTTTCAATTTGGATCTGCAACAAATTACACACACTCATGAATATTATTTTGAAGATGAGGAATCAACAACAATGTTGAACAATGTTAAAGACAACAAATCCTGGTTCCATGACTAAATTCAATGGGTTCCTCTTTGGGTCATGCCCCAGTTTTTGCAAAATCCTGCTAACTAACGAAACAACACAAACAAAAAAGCAACGTTCCTTGGCGGAGTTAATTCAATTCAATATATACAGTATATTGATATTCTGAGCTATAGCTTCTTATTTGCCAGGTGCAATTAATTCAAACTTAAAATCGTTTAGTTTTCTTTTATAATTTCAATTACGACAACTGAGAAACCTGCCTTCATTGTGCAAGTTGTGCAGAAAGCCACTTAGTCCCACCACCTCTCATAAATGATGGACACACAGGGAGAAAGGAAAGCAGACACATAGACAAGCATCTTTGCAGCGTAGTTAATTACATTATAATGACATGTATGACCGGGAAAGAAAGACATCCAGAGAGGAAGGACCAGCAGAGACATAAGAATATGATAGAATAGTCTGGACCTTGAGGCTCAGTGCTCTTAGTCGTCAGACGGACAAAAGACCAATACTTCCTAAAACTATCAATGTTTTTGACAGCATGTCAGGTGTAGAGTCGGGGGAAACCGGCTAATGACCGGCCCTTATTCCCTGCTGAGTGCACTGTTCCTGTAGCATTTCCAGGAACACATTAACTGCACTGCACTGCTCACCAGCATCCTCCTCTAATAGCATTGTGCTCCTGGTCCTCTGGCACCAGCAGTTTACACACACACACACACACACACACACACACACACACACACACACACACACACACACACACACACTCTCTATCTGCACTGAAAAGCCCTAAAAGTGATTACTTAAAGGCCTGTGGCGCTAAATGTATAACAATCCTGCTGAGCTTGGATGTTGGATGTTGAAGGTTGGATTTACGACTCTACTCTCCAAGGTGAGAAGATATGGGTTTCCTTACAGTGAGTTGGCTGAAGACTTTAAAAACCTTTTAAGGTAGTTTTTTGTAAGTGAGGAACCAATATGATCCAAAAAGTCTGTTAACACTGTATTAATTATTTATGTTAGACGATCTGGGAGCACGCTGCACTGATGTGTACTGTGCACGAGAGAAGACAAACTACTCTATGTGTTAGGAGTGGCAGATTACACAAAATCTCATCACCGCTAATCTAGGATTATGTTAAACACAAACAATCTGGAATTTGACACTGATGCATCGTGGTTCTGAAGATGGTCTCTGATGCGTGCAGCTCAATAACCACAGGTCAGACAAACAGTCCATTCCAAACAGGCAGGTTTACAATGAGAACTGTACCAGTGAAGCACAAAAACAAACAATCAAATCTATAGAATATAAACATGAATGCACATCTTTTCATATCGGAAAACATAAACGCAGATACTGATACGACCATAAAAGGCTGATATCGGCTGATTATCGTCCGATCAATAAACAGGTCTGGCTCTAGTGTAACCTAATCACTGCTGTGTTTTAAATGGATCTTAATACTGAAAGAGATCTCTGATCGGAAATGACTGTGAACCACACTGAAAGGAATTCTGAGGCTTTTTGGCCCATAAGCGACATTCTTGCAAACCATTCAGAAACCAGAGAGTGAGATCAGCTCGAGCGACGGGTTCGTCACGAAGCCTGAAGCGGAGGAGAAAAGAGAGATGAACGGAGGTGCTCTCTCACAGCAGCTGCATTTCACAGAAACAACTAAAAAACTATAAAAAAAATCCTCTAATGGCCCCAGTTAGACGATGATGGCAAGCGCCTTCTAATAACCTCCCGAGTGTCTTTTCTGAAAAGGAAATGTGTTCACTCAGGTGTTCAATGAGAGGCGTTTAATGGAAACTGTGCAGCCGCAATGAAACTCATCAGCACACTCACAAAAAACAACTTTCTAATGGGGAGGTAGAGAAATGACATCACTGGAGTCTTTACTGTTTGAATCTTGGAAATATTCAATATGTGATCAAGGTACACACACACACACAAGCACACATAAACAAACTCCTATTGATATAATGGAAAAGTAGAAAAACAAGGTGGAGGACAAATATAATAAAAAATCACTATTTATTACTCTTAATATCTAGAAACAATCCAGATGTGACTATGGTGGTGATTTCTAGCTATTCTTTGATTAGATAGCATGCACACACACACACACACACACACACACACACACACACACACACACACACACACACACACACACACACCCAAACAAACTTCTATCGCTATAATGGAAAGTAGAAAAGGGAGGTGGAGGACAAATTTAATGAAAAATCACTATATATTACTCTTAAAATCTAGAAAGACTCCAGAGAAGGTGTTGATTTCTAGCTATTCTTGGATTAGATAGCGTGCACAAACACACACACGCACACACACACACACACACACACACACACACACACACACACACACACACACACACACACACACACACACACACACACACACGGATAGAACTGTCTGGCACAGAAACGTCTGCCTCTTCAGGGAGAAAGATGACTATGAAACTGACTCTTGAGCTTAATGACCCGGGCGCTGCATTTCAGAGACGGAGCGACTCTGGAAAAGGAAACTAATCCCGAATCCCCTTCACACTCGCCGGGCTGGAGTGGCACTTCTCTCTCCTTCTCTCTCCTTCTCTCTACTCCCCACTTCCACGGCTTCCTTCCTTCAGGTCCAAAGAGCACAGGGACAACAATACTCCCCCCCCTCCCCTCCCTATCTGCTCCGGCCACACACACACACACACACACACACACATTGTCACACATTCACCCAGACACACACGCACACTCGTCCCAGGCCGGCATGCAAGGCCACGACCCCCCCACCCACCCACCCACCCCGTCCTCCTCCACCACACAGGCAGCTCAGCGACTTCTACTCCGAAGCACAACACACATTATGCCCAACATCAACAGTGCGGTGCCAATAAAAACCAGAGGAAGTCCGCTGAGGTCACATGTTAGTATTCCAGGGGTCAGAGGGCAAAACCTCCTTTCTACCCCCCCGGGGTCGCCCCACAAATAACAGCCCTGTCAGGACAGACGAGGGTGAGACGCTGTGTGACATCTATGTCGAGAGGACAAATGTGAAGCTTCACTCAGACACGTGGGCGGCAGCGAGAAGGTCACCGAGGACCGAGAGTCAGTTTGACTTTTCAATTTGTTCCAATTGGCCACGAGCTAATGAGCTGGTATCTTGAATATGTTGTTGTTGTTGTTTTTTGTAAACTAAGACCGAGACAAACAAATAAAAGCCATCCTGTAATTTAGCGATGCTCTTACATTTGACGGGGACAGAGCAAAGAAGCAGAGACCGAAATATCCTGACATTTACTCTGACACAACTTAGTACCGAACATCAGTGAAGCTACAGGAGGATTAGAGATAATCCAGAATGCCAATAAACACCATATTATGATTAGACCCTCCCTGCCGGGTGAACTCTCACATCTCTCCCATCTCTTAAGTGTAACCCCAACCCGAAGAGTTTCTATCTTCAGACCCCGGTGACACCGCTGCATTATTTTTGGACTTGACAAATCTCCTCCGACGCCACATAATGCATCGTGCAACTGTTTTTTAACGGGCTGACTGTAGCACCATGTTCACTGAACTGACCTGGATTATTCGTGATTTTTAAAACCACAGTGGCACAGCTGGAGATGAGGCAACCTTTGCACTTCTCCTCTAATCTCTATGAACAGATCCTTCATGTGAATACGGAGAATCTGTCGGCGAGGGATAAGATTTTGAAGCCGGAAGCATCCTGCTTTCCATTTCTGGTTCTAGTTTGACCAATCGGGTTTGAACAGGGTTTGGTTGCAGAGCAAAAGAGACTATAAATGCATCAGCTTTTTAATGTATCAGCATTCATATGCAGACAGCTGTTAGTAGAGATAAGTTTAAATGTTGTCTGGGCCTAAAACGTTTGATTCATAGGAACTCGTCGGACTGTAAACAGGGAACAGGGAACAGAGGAAGGAGTCTTGGCCCAGATATCTGCTGTCTACAATGGAAGCCCCAAAATATTGGCCCTTGCCCCCAGAGGCAAACTCATCTTTATTCTATAGCCAATGGGCTCTGAATGTTTATTGACGTCTACAACCAGTGCTTTCTTATGCTTTATAATTCCCCCCCCTCACTATGTTGACCATTTTCTCACGAGATTTCAGGAGCGACCAGTTTAAAAGCTGCAGTAGTCTCAGAACAAGAAGACAAAAGTGTTTATGATTGTTTCAAACCACCTCAGTTGTAGACAGGAGTCACGTTGACTTCTCCTGGATTTCTTACTTTATACTAGGAGGCCCGAGTCCTCAGAAACTTCTTATTTTAGCATCTCCCTCGAACATTTGCGTTCACGCTTTCATGTCCTCCGGAGAAAATACGGAGCAACTGTGGAGTTCAGTGTACGTCCTCAAAGCAGCTTTAGAGCAGGTTGAGATGCAATAATCGTTCAGATGCGGGGAAAACAGGTCAGTCATTCATAATGTTCCATTCATTTAATCACTCAAAATTGTTTTCTATCTTTCCCACTTTCTCATATCGGCATGTCTTGACTTATCGGTTTCAGAAAGTGGCCAGAACGATTGCTGAGCCTCTCGTGAGTCTCCTCAAAGACGTCTTCGCCCTGTGTCTCTTCTCCCTGGATTCCTTCCTCACAGATTCGCCTTATGACTGCATCTTTCCACCTGACCACACTCGACCTTTGTTACTTCTGCTACAGTAAAGCTTTACACTGCAGATCTGTGGCTGTCGTGGTCTTTGCTTGCTCATTCTTACACATCCTGAGTCCACAGCTCTGATCGCATATTATCGATCCACAGTGTTTCCATAGTTCAGTTTGTGGAATGCAAAGCGTCTTCGGTGCCACTGAAACAAACTGCCCATTCCAATCATGGCAGGTTTAAAACAGGCACTGCACGAGTATTATGAAGTATTAGTAATAAAAAAATAACGGTTTTGATCACTGGATTGAATTGAAATACATTATTAAGATTAATAATTAAGTTTAATTAAGATTAAGTAAATCTGCCAAATAAGCATGTTCCAGCTTTTTCAAATGTACAGATTTGATGCTTTTCTTGCCAGAAAAGCAGATGACTGAAATCGTATTGGTTGAATTACACAGGCAATATAAAGATGTCATCTCGAGCAGCTTGAATCCGTTTGTTTGAGACAAAACAATTAAACAACAATTCAAGATAACAGCTTGCAGATTACGTAAAGGAATGAAACACCATTCTTAGTTGCAGCCGTACAAACAAAGCGTGACACACAGCTCACGGTGGAATAGTTTGTGGAGCGAGCTTCCAGCAGCCGTTAGAGGAACCTTTACACCCGGGCCCTTTGCTCCGGTGGTCGTCTCTTAGATTCGCAGCGAAAACAAACGGCTCCACGACCGGGAATCTCGACAAAAGAGCTGAGTCTTGAATCTGCTCCAGACAGAGCGGCTGGGGTTTTTACAATGTCTCCTTTGTAGGGGGTGTTCTCGCCTGCCTCCATTTGAATGTTAAGTGTAGCCAATGCTATAAAACAACTTGAGTGAATCCCTCTAAATGTCCTGGCCTGGATCGCACTTTAGAAAAAACCGTCACCTGATCGCTGGTGGTGGAGAGGAGAGGAGAAGTCCGATAGTTCTAATCATCAGTCTGCTTTACGCTGCAAAAGCAAAGTAACAACATTAGCATCACCTGCTGACAGCACTGCTTTTTATATGAGTCTCCATTGTGGAGTCTCGTGTGGTCTCTACCTCCTGGTCAATCAGCAAACTCCGTATATCCGGATGCAGGAATAGGAAGCCTACACACTCGCATTATTGGAGCGGCCTCGGTACATTAACACAGGAACCATTAGGCCACATAGGTGCCTCCCATCATGGCAAGATCCCAATCCCCACTTAATGCTCTCAAGAGGGTCCAGCAATTGTTTATGCTCAGTGTGTTTGTCCAGCCTCCTCTGGGATTTGAAAAGAATACTCTATGTACTTCATTTACAACGGGGACAAGATCTAATATTCCTTCTCCTTCTCTCCCTTAAGCCAGATGTGTAGATGTGTGTGTCTCTCAGTGTGTGTGTGTGTGTGTGTGTGTGTGTGTGTGTGTGTGTGTGTGTGTGTGTGTGTGTGTGTGTGTGTGTGTGTGAGAGGTTATCTACAGTGCAAAAAAGATGGATTATTTCCCTCTGCTGCTTATCAATAGTGCTTTTGATAGCATTTCTGCAACAACACAGATGATCGTCATATGAGTGTGGGTGTACATGAGTTTAGGGAGGGGCCCAACACACACATACACACACACACACACACAGACACACACACACACGCACACACACACACAAATGAACAAACGTGCTGCTGCCGAGCACATTTCCCTCTGAGATTAAAGGGACTTATGGGCTAAAAATGACAATTTGTGTGAAGACAGACGATCTGCTGGGAAGAGAGTGAAAAAACCCAATCCTCTTCTGCCTTATCTGTCATGACGAAGCGGTTAAGACGGAAGGGATGTAATGAGAGATCGAAAGAAAAAGTGACTACCCAGGAGGAAGAGAGACGTCAGAGATTCATCGAAAGAGAGAAAGAAAAAAAACACAGAGACAGAAAAAGGGCAAGGTGGAGTGCATCACGTTATCTAATAATATCTCACGTCTCAGAGCCAAGCTGTTCCTCCTTATCGCTGCACTCGCTAAGCAACGCTTTTACTTCCACTTCCTCTTCCACCCAGCAATATCATCTTCCAGCACGTGTAACTGTAATGCACAGCATTCATTCATTTTCCAGGGGTGGCTTACTGGTCTGGTTTTATAACCGAAGCATAAAGGGTTCCTTAATGACAGCGAGGTCGGTGAGGGTAATTAGCAGGATCCATCACTCGTGGGCTCCTCGCTCCGAGCAGGATGTGAACCCATGAGGAGGTCGGCTGTCCTCTGGTAATCATGTTGTATCGCCCGGTTGTGCCACTGAAATGTTGCATCCATGAAGTAGCAGGATCGCTGCTATTTTAAAAGTTAAATATCATAGGATTTACCTTTAACCTTTGACAATTGCTGCGTATTCACAGAATCAGCAGCTGCAGAGAAACATCGGGAGTAAATCTGTACGTGTCCGCTAACGCCTCCAGAGGAAATATCTGGCTTCAAGCAGCTATAGGTTATAGATGATGGTAAAGTTGTGATCTGCAAAACTGGTGCAGGACAGAGAGCAGTGAGTAGCCATGTACGGCGCCCGGGGAGCAGATCTTGGGGGAGGAAGGTGCCTTGCTCAGGGGCACTAGCCAGGGTAGGGAGAATCCTCTTGGATTTTTGGACAGATCAATCCAGATTCGTCTTTTTGTTGTTTCTCCGTGGAGTCGAACCAGAGACGAACCAGAGACCTTTTCTGCCCATAGTCCAAGTTTCTGCCACTAGTCCACCGCCTCAAA